>NW_027464866.1:0-161660 GCF_043290135.1 Rhipicephalus microplus
TTCTCTTTGCGCTGATAGCTTTGGAGAAAAAGAGGTTCGAGCCCTCCAGGGGGCGGTGTGTCGCTTTTCTTTCTTTCCGCTGATAGCTTTTGAGAAAAGTTTTGACGGTGGTGAGATATCAGCACGACTGCCTCCGTGGCGCAATCGGCTAGCGCGTCCGGCTCTTAACCGAAAGGTTGGAGGTTCGAGCCCTCCCGGGGGCGGTGTCTGTTGCTTTTTTCTCTTTGCGCTGATGGCTTTGGAGGAATGTTCTGACGATCGTGAGAGTGCAGCACGACTGCCTCCGCGGCGCAATCGGCTAACGAGTTCGGCTCTTAACCGAAAGGTTGGAGGTTCGAGCACTCCCGGGGGCGGTGTGTCGCATTTTTTCTTTGCGCTGATAGCTTTGGAGGAATGTTCTGACGGTCGTGAGAGTGCAGCACGACTGCCTCCGCGGCGCACTCGGTAACGAGTTCGGCTCTTAACCAAAAGGTTGGAAGTTCGAGCCCTCCCGAAGGCGGTGTGTCGCATTTTTATCTTTGCACTGATGACTTTGGAGGAATGTTCTGACGGTCGTGAGAGTGCAGCACGACTGCCTCCGCAGCACAATCAGCTAACGAGTTCGGCTCTCAACCAAAAGGTTGTAAGTTCGAGCCCTCCCGAGGGCGGTGTGACGCATTTTTATCTTTGCGCTCATAGCTTTGGAGGAATGTGCGGATGGTCGGGAGAGTGCAGCACGACTGCCTCCGCGGCGCAATCGGTAACGAGTTCGGCTCTAAACCGAAAGGTTGGACGTTCGAGGCCTCCCTGGGGGCGGTGTGTCGCATTTTTATCTTTGCGCTCATAGCTTTGGAGGAATGTTTTGACGGTAGTGAGAGTGCAGCGTGGCTGCCTCCGCGGCGCAATCGGTAACGAGTTCGGGTCTTAACCGAAAGGTTGGAAGTTCGAGCCCTCCCGAGGGCGGTGTGTCGCATTTTTATCTTTGCGCTGATAGCTTTGGAGGAATGTTCTGATGGTTGTGAGAGTGCAGCACGACTGCCTGCGCGGCGCAATCGGTAACGAGTTCGGCTCTTAACCGAAAGGTTGGAAGTTCGAGCCTTCCCGAGGATGGTGTGTCGCATTTTTATCTTTGCGCTCATAGCTTTGGAGGAATGTTTTGACGGACGTGAGAGTGCAGCGCGGCTGCCTGCGCGGCGCAATCGGTAACGAGTTCGGCTCTTAACCGAAAGGTTGGAAGTTCGAGCCTTCCCGAGGGTGGTGTGTCGCATTTTTATCTTTGCGCTCATAGCTTTGGAGGAATGTTTTGACGGACGTGAGAGTGCAGCACGACTGCCTGCGCGGCGCAATCGGTAACGAGTTCGGCTCTTAACCGAAAGGTTGGAGGTTCGAGGCCTCCCGGGGGCGGTGTGTCGCATTTTTATCTTTGCGTTCATAGCTTTGGAGGAATGTTTTGACGGACGTGAGAGTGCAGCGCGGCTGCCTCCGCGGCGCAATCGGTAACGAGTTAGGCTCTTAACCGAAAGGTTGGAGGTTCGAGGCCTCCCGGGGGCGGTGTGTCGCATTTTTATCTTTGCGTTCATAGCTTTGGAGGTATGTTTTGACGGTCGTGAGAGTGCAGCGCGGCTGCCTCCGCGGCGCAATCGGTAACGAGTTCGGCTCTTAACCGAAAGGTTGGAGGTTCGAGCCCTCCCGGGGGCGGTGCGTCGCATTTTTTTCTTTGCACTGATAGCTTTGGAGGAATGTTCTGACGGTCGTGAGAGAGCAGCACGACTGCCTCCGTGGCGCAATCGGCTAGCGCGTTTCGGCTGTTAACCGAAAGTTTAGAGATTCGAGCCCTCCTGGGGGCGGTGTGTCGCTTTTTTTCTTTGCGCTGATAGCTTTTGAGAAAAGTTCTGACGGTGGTGAGAGAGCAGCACGACTGCCTCCGTGGCGCAATCGGCTAGCGCGTTCGGCTGTTAACCGAAAGGTTGGAGGTTCGAGCCCTCCCGAGGGCGGTGTGTCTCTTTTTTTCTTTACGCTGATAGCTTTTCGGAAAACTTCTGACGGTGGTGAGAGAGCAGCACGACTGCCTCCGTGGCGCCATCGGCTAGCGCATTCGGCTGTTAACCGAAAGGTTGGAGGTTCGAGCCCTCCCGGGGGCGGTGTGTCGCTTTTTTTCTTTACGCTGATAGCTTTTGAGAAAAGTTCTGACGGTGGTGAAAGAGCAGCACGACTGCCTCCGTGGCGCATTCGGCTAGCGCGTTCAACTGTTAACCGAAAGTTTAGAGGTTCGAGCCCTCCCGGGGCGGTGTGTCGCTTTTTTCTCTTTGCGCTGATAGCTTTGGAGAAAAAGAGGTTCGAGCCCTCCTGGGGGCGGTGTGTCGCTTTTTTTTCTTTCCGCTGATAGCTTTTGAGAAAAGTTTTGACGGTGGTGAGAGAGCAGCACGACTGCCTCCGTGGGGCAATCGGCTAGCGCGTTCGGCTGTTAACCGAAAGGTTGGAGGTTCGAGCCCTCCCGGGGGCGGTGTGTCGCTTTTTGTCTTTACGCTGATAGCTTTTGAGAAAAAGAGGTTCGAGCCCTCCGGGGGGCGGTGTGTCGCTTTTTTTTCTTTGCGCTGATAGCTTTTGATAAAAGTTCTGACGGTGGTGAGAGAGCAGCACGACTGGCTCCGTGGCGCAATCGGTTAGCGCGTTCGGCTGTTAACCGAAAGATTAGAGGTTCAAGCCCTCCCGGGGGCGGTGTGTCGCTTTATTTTCTTTCCGCTGATAGCTTTGGAGAAAAAGAGGTTCGAGCCCTCCTGGGGGCGGTGTGTCGCTTTTTTTCTTTACGCTGATAGCTTTTGAGAAAAGTTCTGACGGTGGTGAGAGAGCAGCACGACTGCCTCCGTGGCGCTATCGGCTAGCGCGTTCGGCTGTTAACCGAAAGGTTGAAGGTTCGAGCCCTCCCGGGGGCGATGTGTTGCTTTTTTTCTTTACGCTGATAGCTTTTGAGAAAAGTTCTGACGGTGGTGAGAGAGCAGCACGATGGCCTCCGTGGCGCAATTGGCTAGCGCGTTCGGCTGTTAACCGAAAGCTTAGAGGTTCGAGCCCTCCCGAGGGTGGTGTGTCGCTTTTTTCTCTTTGCGCTGATAGCTTTGGAGAAAAAGAGGTTCGAGCCCTCCTGGGGGCGGTGTGTCGCTTTTTTTTTCTTTGCGCTGATAGCTTTTGAGAAAAGTTCTGACGGTGGTGAGAGAGCAGCACGGCTGCCTCCGTGGCGCAAAAAGCTAGCGCGTTCGGCTGTTAACCGAAAGCTTGGAGGTTCGAGCCCTCCCGAGGGCGGTGTGTCTCTTTTTTTCTTTACGCTGATGGCTTTTGAGAAAAGTTCTGACGGTGGTGAGAGAGCAGCACGACTGCCTCCGTGGCGCCATCGGCTAGCGCGTTCGCTTGTTAACCGAAAGGTTGGAGGTTCAAGCCCTCCCGTGGGCGGTGTGTCGCTTTTTTCTCTTTGCGCTGATAGCTTTGGAGAAAAAGAGGTTCGAGCCCTCCAGGGGGCGGTGTGTCGCTTTTTTTTCTTTCCGCTGATAGCTTTTGAGAAAAGTTTTGACGGTGGTGAGATATCAGCACGACTGCCTCCGTGGCGCAATCGGCTAGCGCGTCCGACTGTTAACCGAAAGGTTGGAGGTTCGAGCGCTCCAGGGGGCGGTGTGTCGCTTTTTTTCTTTCCGCTGATAGCTTTTGAGAAAAGTTTTCACGGTGGTGAGAGATCAGCACGACTGCCTCCTTGGCGCAATCGGCTAGCGCGTCCGGCTGTTAACCGAAAGGTTGGAGGTTCGAGCCCTCCAGGGGGCGGTGTGTCGCTTTTCTTTCTTTCTGCTGATAGCTTTTGAGAAAAGTTCTGACGGTGGTGAGAGAGCAGCACGACTGCCGCCGTGGCGCAATCGGCTATCGCGTCCGGCTGGTAATCGAAAGGTTGGAGGTTCGAGACCTCCGGGGGTGGTGTGTCGCTTTTTTTTCTTTGCGCTGATAGCTTTGGAGAAAAAGAGGTTCGAGCCCTCCTGGGGGCGGTGTGTCGCTTTTTTTACGCTGATAGCTTTTGAGAAAGGTTCTGACGGTGGTGAGAGAGCAGCACGACTGCCTCTGTCGCGCAAGCGTCTAGCGCTTTCGGCTGTTACCGGAAAGGTTGGAAGTTCGAGCCCTCTCGGGGGCGGTGTCTGTTGCTTTTTTCTCTTTGCACTGATGACTTTGGAGGAATGTTCTGACGGTCGTGAGAGTGCAGCACGACTGCCTCCGCAGCGCAATCAGCTAACGAGTTCGGCTCTCAACCAAAAGGTTGGAAGTTCGAGCCCTCCCGAGGGCGGTGTGACGCATTTTTATCTTTGCGCTCATAGCTTTGGAGGAATGTGCGGACGGTCGGGAGAGTGCAGCACGACTGCCTCCGCGGCGCAATCGGTAACGAGTTCGGCTCTAAACCGAAAGGTTGGACGTTCGAGGCCTCCCGGGGGGTGGTGTGTCGCATTTTTATCTTTGCGCTCATAGCTTTGGAGGAATGTTTTGACGGTAGTGAGAGTGCAGCGTGGCTGCCTCCGCGGCGCAATCGGTAACGAGTTCGGCTCTTAACCGAAAGGTTGGAAGTTCGAGCCCTCCCGAGGGCGGTGTGTCGCATTTTTATCTTTGCGCTGATAGCTTTGGAGGAATGTTCTGATGGTCGTGAGAGTGCAGCACGACTGCCTCCGCGGCGCAATCGGCTAACGTGTTCGGCTCTTAACCGAAAGGTTGGAAGTTCGAGCCCTCCCGAGGGCGGTGTGTCGCATTTTTATCTTTGCGCTCATAGCTTTGGAGGAATGTTTTGGCGGTCGTGAGAGTGCAGCGCGGCTGCCTCCGCGGCGCAATCGGTAACGAGTTCAGCTCTTAACTGAAAGGTTGGAGGTTCGAGCCCTTCCGGGGGCGGTGTGTCGCATTTTTTTCTTTGCACTGATAGCTTTGGAGGAATATTCTGACGGTCGTGAGAGTGCAGCACGACTGCCTCCGTGGCGGAATCGGCTAACGAGTTCGGCTTCTAACGGAAAGGTTGGAGGTTCGAGCCCTCCAGGGGGCGGTGTGTCGCTTTTTTTTCTTTCCGCTGATAACTTTTGAGAAAAGTTTTCACGGTGGTTAGAGATCAGCACGACTGCCTCCGTGGCGCAATCGGCTAGTGCGTTTGGCTGTTAGCGGAAATGTTGGAAGTTCGAGACCTCCAGGGGGCGGTGTGTGTCTTTTTTTTCTTAACGCTGATGGCTTTGTAGAAAAGTTCTGACGGTGGTGAAAGAGGAGCACGACTGCCTCCGTGGCGCAATTAGCTAGCGCGTTCAGCTGTTAACCGAAAAGTTGCAGGTTCGAGCCTTCCTGGGGGCGCTGTAGTGGTCTCTTTTCTTTGCGTTGATAGCTTTGGAGGAATGTTCTGACGGTCGTGAGAGTGCAGCATGACTGCCTCCGCGGTGCAATCGGCTAACGAGTTCGGCTCTTAAACGAAGGGTTGGAGGTTCGAGCCCTCCCGGGGGTGGTGTGTCGCATTTTTTTCTTTGCGCTGATAGCTTTGGAGGATTGTTCTGACGGTAGTGAGAGAGCAGCACGACTGCCTCCGTGGCGCAATCGGCTAGCGCGTTCGGCTGTTAATCGAAAGGTTGGAGGTTCGAGCCCTCCATTGGGCGGTGTGTCCCTTTTTTTCTTTCCGCTGATAGCTTTTGAGAAAAGTTTTGACGGTGGTGAGAGATCAGCACGACTGCCTCCGTGGCGCAATCGGCTAGCGCGTCCGGCTGTTAACCGAAAGGTTGGAGGTTCGAGACCTCCCGGGGGTGGTGTGTCACTTTTTTTTCATTGCGCTGATAGCTTTGGAGAAAAAGAGGTTCGAGCCCTCCTGGGGGCGGTGTGTCGCTTTTTTTACGCTGATAGCTTTTAAGAAAAGTTCTGACGGTGGTGAGAGATCAGCACGACTGCCTCCGTGGCGCAATCGGCTAGCGATTTCGGCTGTTAACCGAAAGGTTGGACGTTCGAGGCCTCCCGGGGGCAGTGTGTCGCATTTTTATCTTTGCGCTCATAGCTTTGGAGGAATGTTTTGACGGTCGTGAGAGTGCAGCACAACTTCCTCCGCGGCGTATTCGGCTAACGAGTTCGGCTCTTAACCGAAAGGTTGGAGGTTCGAGCCCTCCCAGTGGCGGTGTGCCGCATTTTTTTCTTTGCGCTGATAGCTTTGGAGGAATGTTCTGACAGTCGTGAGAGTGCAGCACGACACCCTCCGCAGCGCAATCGGCTAACGAGTTCGGCTCTTAACCGAAAGGTTGGAAGTTCGAGCACTCCCGAGGGCGGTGTGTCGCATTTTTATCTTCGCGCTCATAGCTTTGGAGGAAATTTTGGACAGTCGTGAGAGCGCAGCGCGGCTGCCTCCGCGGCGCAATCGGTAACGAGTTCGGCTCTTAACTGAAAGGTTGGAGGTTCGAGGCCTCCCGGGGGTGGTGTGTCGCTTTTTTTTCTTTCCGCTGATAGCTTTTGAGAAAAGTTTTGACGGTGGTGAGAGAGCAGCACGACTGCCTCCGTGGGGCAATCGGCTAGCGCGTTCGGCTGTTAACCGAAAGGTTGGAGGTTCGAGGCCTCCCGAGGGCGGTTTGTCTGTTTTTTTCTTTACGCTGATGGCTTTTGAGAAAAGTTCTGACGTTGGTGAGAGAGCAGCACGACTGCCTCCGTGGCGCAATTGCCTTGTGCGTTCCTGTTAACTGAAAGGTTGGAGGTTCGAGCCCTCCCGGGGGCGGTGTGTAGCTTTTTTTCTTTCCGCTGATAGCTTTGGAGAAAAAGAGGTTCGAGCCCTCCTGGGGCGGTGTGTCGCTTTTTTTACGCTGATAGCTTTTGAGAAAAGTTCTGACGGTGGTGAGAGAGCAGCACGACTGCCTCCGTGGCGCAATCGGCTAGCGCGTTCGGCTGTTAACTGAAAGGTTGGAGGTTCGAGCCCTCCCGGGGGCGGTGTGTCGCTTTTTTTTCTTTGCGCTGATAGCTTTGGAGAAAAAGAGGTTCGAGCCCTCCTGGGGGCGGTGTGTCGCTTTTTATTACGCTGATAGCTTGTGAGAAAAGTTCTGACGGTGGTGAGAGAGCAGCACGACTGCCTCCGTGGCGCAATTGGCTAGCGCGTTCGGCTGTTAACCGAAAGGTTGGAGGTTCGAGCCCTCCCGGCGGCGGTGTGTCGCTTTTTTTTTCTTTCCGCTGAGAGCTTTTGGGGAACGTTTTGACGGTGGTGAGAGAGCAGCACGACTGCCTCCAAGGCGCAATTGCCTAGTGCGTTCGGCTGTTAAACGAAAGGTTGGAGGTTCGAGCCCTCCCGGGGGCGGTGTGTTGCTTTTTTTCTTTACGCTGATAGCTTGGGAGAAAAAGAGGTTCGAGCCCTCCTTGGGGCGGTGTGTCGCTTTTTTTTTCTTTCCGCTGATAGCTTTAGAGAAAAGTTTTGACGGTGGAGAGATAGCAGCACGACTGCCTCCGTGGCGCAATCCGCCAGCGCGTTCGGCTGTTAACCGAAAGGTTGGTGGTTCGAGCCCTCCCGGGGCGGTGTGTCGCTTTTTTCTTTACGCTGATACTTTGGAGAAAAAGAGGTTCGAGCCCTCCTGGGGGCGGTGTGTCGCTTTTTTTTTCTTTTCGCTGATAGCTTCTGAGAAAAGTTTTGACGGTGGTGAGAGAGCAACACGACTGCGTCCGTGGCGCAATCGGCTAGCGCGTTCGGCTGTTAACCGAAAGGTTGGAGGTTCGAGCCCTCCCGGGGGTGGTGTGTCGCTTTTTTTCTTTACGCTGATAGCTTTGGAAAAAAGAGGTTCGAGCCCTCCTGGGGGCGGTGTGTCGCTTTTTTTTCTTTACACTGATAGCTTTTGAGAAAAGTTCTGACGGTGCTGAGAGAGCAGCACGACTGCCTCTGTGACGCTATCGGCTAGCGCGTTCGGCTGTTAACCGAAAGGTTGGAGGTCCGAGCCCTCCTGGGGGCGGTGTGTCGCTTTTTTCTCTTTGCGCTGATAGCTTTGGAGAAAAAGAGGTTCGAGCCCTCCAGGGGGCGGTGTGTCGCTTTTTTCTTTCCGCTGATAGCTTCTTAGAAAAGTTCTGACGGTGGTGAGAGAGCAGCACGACTGCCTCCGTGGCGCCATCGGCTAGCGCGTTCGGCTGTTAACCGAAAGGTTGGAGGTTCGAGCCTTCTTGGGGGCGGTGTGTCGCTTTTTTCTTTTTGCGCTGATAGCTTTGGAGAAAAAGAGGTTCGAGCCCTCCAGGGGGCGGTGTGTCGCTTTTTTTTCTTTCCGCTGATAGCTTTTTAGAAAAGTTCTGACGGTGGTGAGAGAGCAGCACGACTGCCTCCGTGGCGCCATCGGCTCGCGCGTTCGGCTGTTAACCGAAAGGTTGGAGGTTCGAGCCCTCCCGGGGGCGGTGTGTCGCTTTTTTCTCTTTACGCTGATAGCTTTGGAGAAAAAGAGGTTCGAGCCGTCCTGGGGGCGGTGTGTCGCATTTTTTTCTTTGCGCTGATAGCTTTTGAGAAAAGTTCTGACGGTGGTGAGAGAGCAGCACGACTGCCTCCATGGCGCAATCGGCTAGCGCGTTCGGCTGTTAACCGAAAGATTAGAGGTTCAAGCCCTCCCGGGGGGCGGTGTGTCGCTTTATTTTCTTTCCGCTGATAGCTTTGGAGAAAAAGAGGTTCGAGCCCTCCTGGGGGCGGTGTGTCGCTTTTTTTTCTTTAAGCTGATAGCTTTTGAGAAAAGTTTTGACGGTGGTGAGAAAGCAGCACAACTGCCTCCGTGGCGCTATCGGCTAGCGCGTTCGGCTGTTAACCGAAAGGTTCGAGGTTCGAGCCCTCCCGGGGGCGGTGTGTCACTTTTTTTTTACGCTGATAGCTTTTGAGAAAAGTTCTGACGGTGGTGAGAGAGCAGCACGACTGCCTACGTGGCGCAATCGGCTAGCGCGTTCGGCTGTTAACCGAAAGTTTAGAGGTTCGAGCCCTCCCTGGGGCGGTGTGTCGCTTTTTTCTCTTTGCGCTGATAGCTTTGGAGAAAAAGAGGTTCGAGCCCTCCTGGGGGCGGTGTGTCGCTTTTTTTTCTTTGCGCTGATAGCTTTTGAGAAAAGTTCTGACGGTGGTGAGAAAGCAGCACGACTGCCCCGGTGGCGCAATCAGCTAGCGCGTTCGGCTGTTAACCGAAAGGTTGGAGGTTCGAGCCCTCCCGAGGGCGGTGTGTCTCTTTTTTTCTTTACGCTGATAGCTTTTGAGAAAAGTTCTGACGGTGGTGAGAGAGCAGCAGGACTGCCTCCGTGGCGCTATCGGCTAACGCGTTCGGCTGTTAACCGAAAGATTGGAGGTTCGAGCCCTCCCGGGGGCGGTGTGTCGCTTTTTTTCTTTACGCTGATATCTTTTGAGAAAAGTTCTGACGGTGGTAAAAGAGCAGCATGACTGCTTCCGTGGCGCAATCGGCTAGCGCGTTCGGCTGTTAACCGAAAGTTTAGAGGTTCGAGCCCTGCCGGGGGCGGTGTGTCGCTTTTTTCTCTTTGCGCTGATAGCTTTGGAGAAAAAGATGTTCGAGCCCTCCTTGGGGCGGTGTGTCGCTTTTTTTTCTTTGCGCTGATAGCTTTTGAGAAAAGTTCTGACGGTGGTGAGAGAGCAGCACGACTGCCTCCGTGGCGCAATCGGCTAGCGCGTTCGGCTGTTAACCGAAAGGTTGGAGGTTCGAGCCCTCCCGAGGGCGGTGTGTCTCTTTTTTTCTTTATGCTGATGGCTTTTGAGAAAAGTTCTGACGGTGGTGAGAGAGCAGCGCGACTGCCTCCGTGGCGCAATCGGCTAGCGCGTTCGTCTGTTAACCGAAAGATTAGAGGTTCAAGCCCTCCCGGGGGCGGTGTGTCGCTTTATTTTCTTTCCGCTGATAGCTTTGGAGAAAAAGAGGTTCGAGCCCTCCTGGGGGCGGTGTGTCGCTTTTTTTTCTTTACGCTGATAGCTTTTGAGAAAAGTTCTGACGGTGGTGAGAGAGCAGCACGACTGCCTCCGTGGCACAATCGGCTAGCACGTTCGGCTGTTAACCGAAAGTTTGGTGGTTCGAGCCCTCCTGGGGGCGGTGTGTCGCTTTTTTTCTTTACGCTGATAGCTTTTGAGAAAAGTTCTGACGGTGGTGAGAGAGCAGCACGACTGCCTCCGTGGCGCAATCGGCTAGCGCGTTCGGCCCTTAACCGAAGGTTTAGAGGCTCGAGCCCTCCCGCTGGCGGTGTGTCGCTTTTTTCTCTTTGCGCTGATAGCTTTGGAGAAAAAAAGGTTCGAGCCCTCCTGGGGGCGGTGTGTCGCTTTTTTTTCTTTGCGCTGATAGCTTGTGAGAAAAGTTCTGACGGTGGTAAGAGAGCAGCACGACTGCCTCCGTGGCGCAATCGGCTAGCGCGTTCGGCTGTTACCTGAAAGGTTGAAGGTTCGAGCCCTCCCGAGGGCGGTGTGTCTCTTTTTTTCTTTACGCTGTTAGTTTTTGAGAAAAGGCCTGACGGTGGCGAGAGAGCAGCACGACTGACTCCGTGGCGCAATCGGCTAGCGCGTTCGGCTGTTAACCGAAAGTTTAGAGGTTCGAGCCCTGCCGGGGGCGGTGTGTCGCTTTTTTCTCTTTGCGCTGATAGCTTTGGAGAAAAAGAGGTTCGAGCCCTCCAGGAGGCAGTGTGTCGCTTTTTTTATCTTTCCGCTGATAGCTTTTGAGAAAAGTTTTGACGGTGGTGAGAGAGCAGCATGACTGCCTCCGTGGCGCAATCGGCTAGCGCGTTCAGCTGTTAACCGAAAGGTTGGAGGTTCGAGCCCTCCCGGGGGCGGTGTGTCGCTTTTTTTCTTTACGCTGATAGCTTTTGAGAAAAAGAGGTTCGAGCCCTCCTGGGGGCGGTGTGTCGCTTTTTTTTTCTTTACGCTGATAGCTTTTGAGAAAAGTTCTGACGGTGGTGAGAGGGCAGAAGACTGCCTCCGTGGCGCTATCGGCTAGCGCGGTCGGCTGTTAACCGAAAGGTCGGAGGTTCGAGCCCTCCCGGGGGCGGTGTGTCGCTTTTTTTCTTTTCGCTGATAGCTTTTGAGAAAAGTTCTGACGGTGGTGAAAGAGCAGCACGACTGCCTCCGTGGCGGAATCGGCTAGCGCGTTCGGCTGTTAACCAAAGTTTAGAGGTTCGAGCCCTCCTGGGGGCGGTGTGTCGCTTTTTTTTCTTTGCGCTGATAGCTTTTGAGAAAAGTTCTGACGGTGGTGAGAGAGCAGCGCGACTGCCTCCGTGGCGCAATCGGCTAGCGCGTTCGGCTGTTAACCGAAAGGTTGGAGGTTCGAGCCCTCCCGAGGGCGGTGTGTCTCTTTTTTTTCTTTACGCTGATAGCTTTTGGGAAAACTTCTGACGGTGGTGAGAGAGCAGCACGACTACCTCCGTGGCGCCATCGGCTAGCGCATTCGGCTGTTAACCGAAAGGTTGGAGGTTCGAGCCCTCCCGGGGGCGGTGTGTCGCTTTTTTTCTTTACGCTGATAGCTTTTGAGAAAAGTTCTGACGGTGGTGAAAGAGCAGCACGACTGCCTCCGTGGCGCATTCGGCTAGCGCGTTCGGCTGTTAACCGAAAGTTTAGAGGTTCGAGCCCTCCCGGGGCGGTGTGTCGCTGTTTTTTCTTTCCGCTGATAGCTTTTGAGAAAAAGAGGTTCGAGCCCTCCTGGGGGCGGTGTGTCGCTTTTTTTTCTTTCCGCTGATAGCTTTTGAGAAAAAGAGGTTCGAGCCCTCCTGGGGGCGGTGTGTCGCTTTTTTTTCTTTCCGCTGATAGCTTTGGAGAAAAAGAGGTTCGAGCCCTCCTGGGGGCGGTGTGTCGCTTTTTTTTCTTTCCGCTGATAGCTTTTGAGAAAAGTTTTGACGGTGGTGAGAGAGCAGCACGACTGCCTCCGTGGCGCAATCGGCTAGCGCGTTCGGCTGTTAACCGAAAGGTTGGAGGTTCGAGCCCTCCCGGGAGCGGTGTGTCGCTTTTTTTCTTTACGCTGATAGCTTTTGAGAAAAAGAGGTTCGAGCCCTCCTGGGGGCGGTGTGTCGCTTTTTTTTATTTGCGCTGATAGCTTTTGATAAAAGTTTTGACGGTGGTGAGAGAGCAGCACGACTGCCTCCGTGGCGCAATCGGCTAGCGCGTTCGGCTGTTAACCGAAAGATTAGAGGTTCAAGCCCTCCCGGGGGCGGTGTGTCGCTTTATTTTCTTTCCGCTGATAGCTTTGGAGAAAAAGAGGTTCGAGCCCTCCTGGGGGCGGTGTGTCGCTTTTTTTTTCTTTACGCTGATAGCTTTTGAGAAAAGTTGTGACGGTGGTGAGAGAGCAGCACGACTGCCTCCGTGGCGCTATCGGCTAGCGCGTTCGGCTGTTAACCGAAAGGTTGAAGGTTCGAGCCCTCCCGGGGGCGATGTGTTGCTTTTTTTCTTTACGCTGATAGCTTTTGAGAAAAGTTCTGACAGTGGTGAGAGAGCAGCACGACTGCCTCCGTGGCGCAATCGGCTAGCGCGTTCGGCTGTTAACCGAAAGTTTAGAGGTTCGAGCCCTCCCGAGGGTGGTGTGTCGCTTTTTTCTCTTTGCGCTGATAGCTTTGGAGAAAAAGAGGTTCGAGCCCTCCTGGGGGCGGTGTGTCGCTTTTTTTTTCTTTGCGCTGATAGCTTTTGAGAAAAGTTCTGACGGTGGTGAGAGAGCAGCACGGCTGCCTCCGTGGCGCAATAAGCTAGCGCGTTCGGCTGTTAACCGAAAGGTTGGAGGTTCGAGCCCTCCCGAGGGCGGTGTGTCTCTTTTTTTCTTTACGCTGATGGCTTTTGAGAAAAGTTCTGACGGTGGTGAGAGAGCAGCACGACTGCCTCCGTGGCGCCATCGGCTAGCGCGTTCGCTTGTTAACCTAAAGGTTGGAGGTTCAAGCCCTCCCGGTGGCGGTGTGTCGCTTTTTTCTCTTTGCGCTGATAGCTTTGGAGAAAAAGAGGTTCGAGCCCTCCAGGGGGCAGCGTGTCGCTTTTTTTTCTTTCCGCTGATAGCTTTTGAGAAAAGTTTTGACGGTGGTGAGATATCAGCACGACTGCCTCCGTGGCGCAATCGGTTAGCGCGTCCGGCTGTTAACCGAAAGGTTGGAGGTTCGAGCCCTCCAGGGGGCGGTGTGTCGCTTTTTTTCTTTCCGCTGATAGCTTTTCAGAAAAGTTTTCACGGTGGTGAGAGATCAGCACGACTGCCTCCTTGGCGCAATCGGCTAGCGCGTCCGGCTGTTAACCGAAAGGTTGGAGGTTCGAGCCCTCCAGGGGGCGGTGTGTCGCTTTTCTTTCTTTCTGCTGATAGCTTTTGAGAAAAGTTCTGACGGTGGTGAGAGAGCAGCACGACTGCCTCCGTGGCGCAATCGGCTATCGCGTCCGGCTGGTAACCGAAAGGTTGGAGGTTCGAGACCTCCCGGGGGTGGTGTGTCGCTTTTTTTTCTTTGCGCTGATAGCTTTGGAGAAAAAGAGGTTCGAGCCCTCCTGGGGGCGGTGTGTCGCTTTTTTTACGCTGATAGCTTTTGAGAAAGGTTCTGACGGTGGTGAGAGAGGAGCACGACTGCCTCTGTCGCGCAAGCGTCTAGCGCTTTCGGCTGTTACCGGAAAGGTTGGAAGTTCGAGCCCTCCCGGGGGCGGTGTCTGTTGCTTTTTTATCTTTGCACTGATGACTTTGAAGGAATGTTCTGACGGTCATGAGAGTGCAGCACGACTGCCTCCGCAGCGCAATCAGCTAACGAGTTCGGCTCTCAACCAAAAGGTTGGAAGTTCGAGCCCTCCCGAGGGCGGTGTGACGCATTTTTATCTTTGCGCTCATAGCTTTGGAGGAATGTTTTGTCGGTCGTGAGAGTGCAGCGCGGCTGCCTCCGCGGCGCAATCGGTAACGAGTTCGGCTCTTAACTGAAAGGTTGGAGGTTCGAGCCCTCCCGGGGGCGGTGTGTCGCATTTTTTTCTTTGCACTGATAGCTTTGGAGGAATATTCTGACGGTCGTGAGAATGCAGCACGACTGCCTCCGTGGCGGAATCAGCTAACGAGTTCGGCTCCTAATGGAAAGGTTGGAGGTTCGAGCCCTCCAGGCGTGGTGTGTCGCTTTTTTTTCCGCTGATAACTTTTGAGAAAAGTTTTCACGGTGGTGAGAGATCAGCACGACTGCCTCCGTGGCGCAATCGGCTAGTGCGTTCGGCTGTTAGCGGAAATGTTGGAAGTTCGAGCCCTCCCGGGGGCGGTGTGTCGCTTTTTTTTCTTAACGCTGATGGCTTTGTAGAAAAGTTCTGACGGTGGTGAAAGAGGAGCACGACTGCCTCCGTGGCGCAATTAGCTAGCGCGTTCGGCTGTTAACCGAAAGGTTGCAGGTTCGAGCCTTCCCGGGGGCGGTGTGTCGATTTTTTTCTTTCCGCAGATAGCTTTTGAGAAAAGTTTTGACGGTGGTGAGAGATCAGCACGACTGCCTCCGCGGTGCAATCGGCTAACGAGTTCGGCTCCTAACCGAAAGGTTGGAGGTTCGAGCCTTCCCGGGGGTGGTGTGTCGCATTTTTTTCTTTGCGCTGATAGCTTTGGAGGAATGTTCTGACGGTGGTGAGAGAGCAGCATGACTGCCTCCGTGGCAAAATCGGCTAGCGCGTTCGGCTGTTAACCGAAAGGTTGGAGGTTCGAGCCCTCCAGGGGGCGGTGTGTCGATTTTTTCTTTCCGCAGATAGCTTTTGAGAAAAGTTTTGACGGTGGTGAGAGATCAGCACGACTGCCTCCGTGGCGCAATCGGCTAGCGCGTCCGGCTGTTAACCGAAAGGTTGGAGGTTCGAGACCTCCCGGGGGTGGTTTCTCGCTTTTTTTTCATTGCGCTGATAGCTTTGGAGAAAAAGAGGTTCGAGCCCTCCTGGGGGTGGTGTGTCGCTTTTCTTACGCTGATAGCTTTTAAGAAAAGTTCTGACGGTGGTGAGAGATCAGCACGACTGCCTCCGTGGCGCAATTGGCTAGCGCGTTCGGCTGTTAACCGAAAGGTCGGACGTTCGAGGCCTCCCGGGGGCGGTGTGTCGCATTTTTATCTTTGCGCTCATAGCTTTGGAGGAATGTTTTGACGGTCGTGAGAGTGCAGCACAACTTCCTCCGCGACGTATTCGGCTAGCGCATTCGCTTGTTAACCGAAAGGTTGGAGGTTCAAGCCCTCCCGGGGGCGGTGTGTCGCTTTTTTCTCTTTGCGCTGATAGCTTTGGAGAAAAAGAGGTTCGAGCCCTCCAGGGGGCGGTGTGTCGCTTTTTTTTCTTTCCGCTGATAGCTTTTGAGAAAAGTTTTGACGGTGGTGAGATATCAGCACGACTGCCTCCGTGGCGCAATCGGCTAGCGCGTCCGGCTGTTAACCGAAAGGTTGGAGGTTCGAGCCCTCCAGGGGGCGGTGTGTCGCTTTTCTTTCTTTCTGCTGATAGCTTTTGAGAAAAGTTCTGACGGTGGTGAGAGAGCAGCACGACTGCCTCCGTGGCGCAATCGGCTATCGCGTCCGGCTGGTAACCGAAAGGTTGGAGGTTCGAGACCTCCCGGGGGTGGTGTGTCGCTTTTTTTTCTTTGCGCTGATAGCTTTGGAGAAAAAGAGGTTCGAGCCCTCCTGGGGGCGGTGTGTCGCTTTTTTTACGCTGATAGCTTTTGAGAAAGGTTCTGACGGTGGTGAGAGAGCAGCACGACTGCCTCTGTCGCGCAAGCGTCTAGCGCTTTCGGCTGTTACCGGAAAGGTTGGAAGTTCGAGCCCTCCCGGGGGCGGTGTCTGTTGCTTTTTTCTCTTTGCGCTCATAGTTTTGGAGGAATGTGCGGACGGTCGGGAGAGTGCAGCACGACTGCCTCCGCGGCGCAATCGGTAACGAGTTCGGCTCTAAACCGAAAGGTTGGACGTTCGAGGCCTCCCTGGGGGCGGTGTGTCGCATTTTTATCTTTGCGCTCATAGCTTTGGAGGAATGTTTTGACGGTAGTGAGAGTGCAGCGTGGCTGCCTCCGCGGCGCAATCGGTAACGAGTTCGGCTCTTAACCGAAAGGTTGGAAGTTCGAGCCCTCCCGAGGGCGGTGTGTCGCATTTTTATCTTTGCGCTGATAGCTTTGGAGGAATGTTCTGATGGTCGTGAGAGTGCAGCACGACTGCCTCCGCGGCGCAATCGGCTAACGTGTTCGGCTCTTAACCGAAAGGTTGGAAGTTCGAGCCCTCCCGAGGGCGGTGTGTCGCATTTTTATCTTTGCGCTCATAGCTTTGGAGGAATGTTTTGGCGGTCGTGAGAGTGCAGCGCGGCTGCCTCCGCGGCGCAATCGGTAATGTGTTCGTCTCTTAACCGAAAGGTTGGAAGTTCGAGCCCGCCCGAGGGTGGTGTGTCGCATTTTTTTCTTTGCGCTGATAGCTTTGGAGGAATGTTCTGACGGTCGTGAGAGTGCAGCACGACTGACTCCGCAGCGCAATCGGCTAACGAGTTCAGTTCGGCTCTTAACCGAAATGTTGGAAGTTCGAGCCCTCCCGAGGGCGGTGTGTCGCATTTTTATCTTTGCGCTCATAGCTTTGGAGGAAATTTTTGACGGTCGTGAGAGCGCAGCGCGGCTGCCTCCGCGGCGCAATCGGTAACGAGTTCGGCTCTTAACCGAAAGGTTGGTGGTTCGAGGCCTCCCGGAGGCGGTGTGTCGCATTTTTATCTTTGCGCTCATACCTTTGGAGGAATATTTTGACGGTCGTGAAAGTGCAGCACGACTGCCTCCGCAGCGCATTCGGCTAAGGAGTTCGGCTCTTAACCGAAAGGTTGGAAGTTCGAGCCCTCCCGAGCGCGATGTGTCGCATTTTTATCTTTGTGCTCATAGCTTTGGAGGAATGTTTTGACCGTCGTGAGAGTGCAGCGCGGCTGCCTCCGCGGCGCAATCGGTAACGAGTTCGGCTCTTAACCGAAAGGTTGGAGGTTCGAGGCCTCCCGGGGGCGGTGTGTCGCATTTTTATCTTTGCGCTCATAGCTTTGGAGGAATGTTTTGACGGTCGTGAGAGTGCAGCGCGGCTGCCTCCGCAGCGCAATCGGTAACGAGTTCAGCTCTTAACCGAAAGGTTGGAGGTTCGAGCCCTCCCGGGGGTTGTGTGTCGCATTTTTTTCTTTGCGCTGATAGCTTTGGAGGAATGTTCTGACGGTCGTGAGAGTGCAGCACGACTGCCTCCGCGGCGCAATCGGCTAACGAGTTCGGCTCCTAAAGGAAAGGTTGGAAGTTCGAGCCCTCCCGGGGGCGGTGTGTCGCTTTTTTTTCTTAACGCTTATGGCTTTGTAGAAAAGTTCTGACGGTGGTGAAAGAGGAGCACGACTGCCTCCGTGGCGCAATTAGCAAGCGCGTTCGGCTGTTAACCGAAAGGTTGCAGGTTCGAGCCTTCCCGGGGGCGCTGTAGTGGTCTCTTTTCTTTGCGTTGATAGCTTTGGAGGAATGTTCTGACGGTCGTGAGAGTGCAGCATGACTGCCTCCGCGGTGCGATCGGCTAACGAGTTCGGCTCTTAACCGAAAGGTTGGAGGTTCGAGCCTTCCCGGGGGCGGTGTGTCGCATTTTTTTCTTTGCGCTGATAGCTTTGGAGGAATGTTCTGATGGTGGTGAGAGAGCAGCACGACTGCCTCCGTGGCAAAATCGGCTAGCGCGTTCGGCTGTTAACCGAAAGGTTGGAGGTTCGAGCCCTCCAGGGGGCGGTGTGTCGCTTTTTTTCTTTCCGCTGATAGCTTTTCAGAAAAGTTTTCACGGTGGTGAGAGATCAGCACGACTGCCTCCTTGGCGCAATCGGCTAGCGCGTCCGGCTGTTAACCGAAAGGTTGGAGGTTCGAGCCCTCCAGGGGGCGGTGTGTCGCTTTTCTTTCTTTCTGCTGATAGCTTTTGAGAAAAGTTCTGACGGTGGTGAGAGAGCAGCACGACTGCCTCCGTGGCGCAATCGGCTATCGCGTCCGGCTGGTAACCGAAAGGTTGGAGGTTCGAGACCTCCCGGGGGTGGTGTGTCGCTTTTTTTTCTTTGCGCTGATAGCTTTGGAGAAAAAGAAATTCGAGCCCTCCTGGGGGCGGTGTGTCGCTTTTTTTACGCTGATAGCTTTTGAGAAAGGTTCTGACGGTGGTGAGAGAGGAGCACGACTGCCTCTGTCGCGCAAGCGTCTAGCGCTTTCGGCTGTTACCGGAAAGGTTGGAAGTTCGAGCCCTCCCGGGGGCGGTGTCTGTTGCTTTTTTCTCTTTGCACTGATGACTTTGAAGGAATGTTCTGACGGTCGTGAGAGTGCAGCACGACTGCCTCCGCAGCGCAATCAGCTAACGAGTTCGGCTCTCAACCAAAAGGTTGGAAGTTCGAGCCCTCCCGAGGGCGGTGTGACGCATTTTTATCTTTGCGCTCATAGCTTTGGAGGAATGTGCGGACGGTCGGGAGAGTGCAGCACGACTGCCTCCGCGGCGCAATCGGCTAACGTGTTCGGCTCTTAACCGAAAGGTTGGACGTTCGAGCCCTCCCGAGGGCGGTGTGTCGCATTTTTATCTTTGCGCTCATAGCTTTGGAGGAATGTTTTGTCGGTCGTGAGAGTGCAGCGCGGCTGCCTCCGCGGCGCAATCGGTAACGAGTTCGGCTCTTAACTGAAAGGTTGGAGGTTCGAGCCCTCCCGGGGGCGGTGTGTCGCATTTTTTTCTTTGCACTGATAGCTTTGGAGGAATATTCTGACGGTCGTGAGAATGCAGCACGACTGCCTCCGTGGCGGAATCAGCTAACGAGTTCGGCTCCTAACGGAAAGGTTGGAGGTTCGAGCCCTCCAGGCGTGGTGTGTCGCTTTTTTTTTCCGCTGATAACTTTTGAGAAAAGTTTTCACGGTGGTGAGAGATCAGCACGACTGCCTCCGTGGCGCAATCGGCTAGTGCGTTCGGCTGTTAGCGGAAATGTTGGAAGTTCGAGCCCTCCCGGGGGCGGTGTGTCGCTTTTTTTTCTTAACGCTGATGGCTTTGTAGAAAAGTTCTGACGGTGGTGAAAGAGGAGCACGACTGCCTCCGTGGCGCAATTAGCTAGCGCGTTCGGCTGTTAACCGAAAGGTTGCAGGTTCGAGCTTTCCCGGGGGCGCTGTAGTGGTCTCTTTTCTTTGCGTTGATAGCTTTGGAGGAATGTTCTGACGGTCGTGAGAGTGCAGCATGACTGCCTCCGCGGTGCAATCGGCTAACGAGTTCGGCTCCTAACCGAAAGGTTGGAGGTTCGAGCCTTCCCGGGGATGGTGTGTCGCATTTTTTTCTTTGCGCTGATAGCTTTGGAGGAATGTTCTGACGGTGGTGAGAGAGCAGCATGACTGCCTCCGTGGCAAAATCGGCTAGCGCGTTCGGCTGTTAACCGAAAGGTTGGAGGTTCGAGCCCTCCAGGGGGCGGTGTGTCGATTTTTTTCTTTCCGCAGATAGCTTTTGAGAAAAGTTTTGACGGTGGTGAGAGATCAGCACGACTGCCTCCGTGGCGCAATCGGCTAGCGCGTCCGGCTGTTAACCGAAAGGTTGGAGGTTCGAGACCTCCCGGGGGTGGTTTCTCGCTTTTTTTTCATTGCGCTGATAGCTTTGGAGAAAAAGAGGTTCGAGCCCTCCTGGGGGTGGTGTGTCGCTTTTCTTACGCTGATAGCTTTTAAGAAAAGTTCTGACGGCTGTGAGAGATCAGCACGACTGCCTCCGTGGCGCAATTGGCTAGCGCGTTCGGCTGTTAACCGAAAGGTCGGACGTTCGAGGCCTCCCGGGGGCGGTGTGTCGCATTTTTATCTTTGCGCTCATAGCTTTGGAGGAATGTTTTGACGGTCGTGAGAGTGCAGCACAACTTCCTCCGCGACGTATTCGGCTAGCGCATTCGCTTGTTAACCGAAAGGTTGGAGGTTCAAGCCCTCCCGGGGGCGGTGTGTCGCTTTTTTCTCTTTGCGCTGATAGCTTTGGAGAAAAAGAGGTTCGAGCCCTCCAGGGGGCGGTGTGTCGCTTTTTTTTCTTTCCGCTGATAGCTTTTGAGAAAAGTTTTGACGGTGGTGAGATATCAGCACGACTGCCTCCGTGGCGCAATCGGCTAGCGCGTCCGGCTGTTAACCGAAAGGTTGGAGGTTCGAGCCCTCCAGGGGGCGGTGTGTCGCTTTTCTTTCTTTCTGCTGATAGCTTTTGAGAAAAGTTCTGACGGTGGTGAGAGAGCAGCACGACTGCCTCCGTGGCGCAATCGGCTATCGCGTCCGGCTGGTAACCGAAAGGTTGGAGGTTCGAGACCTCCCGGGGGTGGTGTGTCGCTTTTTTTTCTTTGCGCTGATAGCTTTGGAGAAAAAGAGGTTCGAGCCCTCCTGGGGGCGGTGTGTCGCTTTTTTTACGCTGATAGCTTTTGAGAAAGGTTCTGACGGTGGTGAGAGAGCAGCACGACTGCCTCTGTCGCGCAAGCGTCTAGCGCTTTCGGCTGTTACCGGAAAGGTTGGAAGTTCGAGCCCTCCCGGGGGCGGTGTCTGTTGCTTTTTTCTCTTTGCGCTCATAGTTTTGGAGGAATGTGCGGACGGTCGGGAGAGTGCAGCACGACTGCCTCCGCGGCGCAATCGGTAACGAGTTCGGCTCTAAACCGAAAGGTTGGACGTTCGAGGCCTCCCTGGGGGCGGTGTGTCGCATTTTTATCTTTGCGCTCATAGCTTTGGAGGAATGTTTTGACGGTAGTGAGAGTGGAGCGTGGCTGCCTCCGCGGCGCAATCGGTAACGAGTTCGGCTCTTAACCGAAAGGTTGGAAGTTCGAGCCCTCCCGAGGGCGGTGTGTCGCATTTTTATCTTTGCGCTGATAGCTTTGGAGGAATGTTCTGATGGTCGTGAGAGTGCAGCACGACTGCCTCCGCGGCGCAATCGGCTAACGTGTTCGGCTCTTAACCGAAAGGTTGGAAGTTCGAGCCCTCCCGAGGGCGGTGTGTCGCATTTTTATCTTTGCGCTCATAGCTTTGGAGGAATGTTTTGGCGGTCGTGAGAGTGCAGCGCGGCTGCCTCCGCGGCGCAATCGGTAATGAGTTCGTCTCTTAACCGAAAGGTTGGAAGTTCGAGCCCGCCCGAGGGTGGTGTGTCGCATTTTTTTCTTTGCGCTGATAGCTTTGGAGGAATGTTCTGACGGTCGTGAGAGTGCAGCACGACTGACTCCGCAGCGCAATCGGCTAACGAGTTCAGTTCGGCTCTTAACCGAAATGTTGGAAGTTCGAGCCCTCCCGAGGGCGGTGTGTCGCATTTTTATCTTTGCGCTCATAGCTTTGGAGGAAATTTTTGACGGTCGTGAGAGCGCAGCGCGGCTGCCTCCGCGGCGCAATCGGTAACGAGTTCGGCTCTTAACCGAAAGGTTGGTGGTTCGAGGCCTCCCGGAGGCGGTGTGTCGCATTTTTATCTTTGCGCTCATAGCTTTGGAGGAATATTTTGACGGTCGTGAAAGTGCAGCACGACTGCCTCCGCAGCGCATTCGGCTAAGGAGTTCGGCTCTTAACCGAAAGGTTGGAAGTTCGAGCCCTCCCGAGCGCGATGTGTCGCATTTTTATCTTTGTGCTCATAGCTTTGGAGGAATGTTTTGACCGTCGTGAGAGTGCAGCGCGGCTGCCTCCGCGGCGCAATCGGTAACGAGTTCGGCTCTTAACCGAAAGGTTGGAGGTTCGAGGCCTCCCGGGGGCGGTGTGTCGCATTTTTATCTTTGCGCTCATAGCTTTGGAGGAATGTTTTGACGGTCGTGAGAGTGCAGCGCGGCTGCCTCCGCAGCGCAATCGGTAACGAGTTCAGCTCTTAACCGAAAGGTTGGAGGTTCGAGCCCTCCCGGGGGTTGTGTGTCGCATTTTTTTCTTTGCGCTGATAGCTTTGGAGGAATGTTCTGACGGTCGTGAGAGTGCAGCACGACTGCCTCCGCGGCGCAATCGGCTAACGAGTTCGGCTCCTAAAGGAAAGGTTGGAAGTTCGAGCCCTCCCGGGGGCGGTGTGTCGCTTTTTTTTCTTAACGCTGATGGCTTTGTAAAAAAGTTCTGACGGTGGTGAAAGAGGAGCACGACTGCCTCCGTGGCGCAATTAGCTAGCGCGTTCGGCTGTTAACCGAAAGGTTGCAGGTTCGAGCCTTCCCGGGGGCGCTGTAGTGGTCTCTTTTCTTTGCGTTGATAGCTTTGGAGGAATGTTCTGACGGTCGTGAGAGTGCAGCATGACTGCCTCCGCGGTGCGATCGGCTAACGAGTTCGGCTCTTAACCGAAAGGTTGGAGGTTCGAGCCTTCCCGGGGGCGGTGTGTCGCATTTTTTTCTTTGCGCTGATAGCTTTGGAGGAATGTTCTGACGGTGGTGAGAGAGCAGCACGACTGCCTCCGTGGCAAAATCGGCTAGCGCGTTCGGCTGTTAACCGAAAGGTTGGAGGTTCGAGCCCTCCAGGGGGCGGTGTGTCGCTTTTTTTTCTTTCCGCAGATAGCTTTTGAGAAAAGTTTTGACGGTGGTGAGAGATCAGCACGACTGCCTCCGTGGCGCAATCGGCTAGCGCGTCCGGCTGTTAACCGAAAGGTTGGAGGTTCGAGACCTCCCGGGGGTGGTTTGTCGCTTTTTTTTCATTGCGCTGATAGCTTTGGAGGAATGTTTTGACGGTCGTGAGAAAGCAGCACAACTTCCTCCGCGGCGTATTCGGCTAACGAGTTCGGCTCTTAACCGAAAGGTTGGAGGTTCGAGCCCTCCCAGTGGCGGTGTGTCGCATTTTTTTCTTTGCGCTGATAACTTTGGAGGAATGTTCTGACGGTCGTGAGAGTGCAGCACGACACCCTCCTCAGCGCAATCGGCTAACGAGTTCGGCTCTTAACCGAAAGGTTGGAAGTTCGAGCACTCCCGAGGGCGGTGTGTCGCATTTTTATCTTCGCGCTCATAGCTTTGGAGAAAATTTTTGACGGTCGTGAGAGCGCAGCGCGGCTGCGTCCGCGGCGCAATCGGTAACGAGTTCGGCTCTTAACTGAAAGGTTGGAGGTTCGAGGCCTCCCGGGGGTGGTGTGTCGTATTTTTATCTTCGCGCTCATAGCTCTGGAGGAATGTTTTGACGGTCTTGAGAGTGCAGCGCGGCTGCCTCCGCGGCGCAATCGGTAACGAGTTCGGCTCTTAACCGAAAGGTTGGAAGTTCGAGCCCTCCCGAAGGCGGTGTGTCGCATTTTTATCTTTGCGCTGATAGCTTTGGAGGAATGTTCTGACGGTCGTGAGAGTGCAGCACGACTGCCTGCGCGGCGCAATCGGCTAACGAGTTCGGCTCTTAACCAAAAGGTTGGAAGTTCGAGCCCTCCCGAGGGTGGTGTGTCGCATTTTTATCTTTGCGCTCATAGCTTTGGAGGAATGTTTTGACGGACGTCAGAGTGCAGCGCGGCTGCCTGCGCGGCGCAATCGGTAACGAATTCGGCTTTTAACCGAAAGGTTGGAGGTTCGAGGCCTCCCGGGGGCGGTGTGTCGCATTTTTTTCTTTGCGCTGATAGCTTTGGACGAAATTTTTGACGGTCGTGAGAGCGCAGCGCGGCTGCCTCCGCGGCGCAATCGGTAACGAGTTCGGCTCTTAACTGAAAGGTTGGAGGTTCGAGGCCTCCCGGGGGCTGTGGTCTCATTTTTATCTTTGCGCTCATAGCTTTGGAGGAATGTTTTGACGGTCGTGAAAGTGCAGCGCGGCTGCCTCCGCAGCGCAATCGGTAAAGAGTTCGGCTCTTAACCGAAAGGTTGGAGGTTCGAGCCCTCCCGGGGGCGGTGTCTGTTGCTTTTTTCTCTTTGCGCTGATGGCTTTGGAGGAATGTTCTGACGATCGTGAGAGTGCAGCACGACTGCCTCCGCGGCGCAATCGGCTAACGAGTTCGGCTCTTAACCGAAAGGTTGGAGGTTCGAGCACTCCCGGGGGCGGTGTGTCGCATTTTTTCTTTGCGCTGATAGCTTTGGAGGAATGTTCTGACGGTCGTGAGAGTGCAGCACGACTGCCTCCGCGGCGCAATTGGTAACGAGTTTGGCTCTTAACCGAAAGTTTGGACGTTCGAGGCCTCCCGGGGGTGGTGTGTCGCATTTTTATCTTTGCGCTCATAGCTTTGGAGGAATGTTTTGACGGTCGTGAGAGTGCAGCACAACTTCCTCCGCGGCGTATTCGGCTAGCGCGTTCACTTGTTAACCGAAAGGTTGGAGGTTCAAGCCCTCCCGGGGGCGGTGTGTCGCTTTTTTCTCTTTGCGCTGATAGCTTTGGAGAAAAAGAGGTTCGAGCCCTCCAGGGGGCGGTGTGTCGCTTTTTTTTCTTTCCGCTGATAGCTTTTGAGAAAAGTTTTGACGGTGGTGAGATATCAGCACGACTGCCTCCGTGGCGCAATCGGCTAGCGCGTCCGGCTGTTAACCGAAAGGTTGGAGGTTCGAGCGCTCCAGAGCGCGGTGTGTCGCTTTTCTTTCTTTCTGCTGATAGCTTTTGAGAAAAGTTCTGACGGTGGTGAGAGAGCAGCACGACTGCCTCCGTGGCGCAATCGGCTATCGCGTCCGGCTGGTAACCGAAAGGTTGGAGGTTCGAGACCTCCCGGGGGTGGTGTGTCGCTTTTTTTTCTTTTCGCTGATAGCTTTGGAGAAAAAGAGGTTCGAGCCCTCCTGGGGGCGGTGTGTCGCTTTTTTTACGCTGATAGCTTTTGAGAAAGGTTCTGACGGTGGTGAGAGAGCAGCACGACTGCCTCTGTCGCGCAAGCGTCTAGCGCTTTCGGCTGTTACCGGAAAGGTTGGAAGTTCGAGCCCTCCCGGGGGCGGTGTCTGTTGCTTCTTTCTCTTTGCACTGATGACTTTGGAGGAATGTTCTGACGGTCGTGAGAGTGCAGCACGACTGCCTCCGCAGCGCAATCAGCTAACGAGTTCGGCTCTCAACCAAAAGGTTGGAAGTTCGAGCCCTCCCGAGGGCGGTGTGACGCATTTTTATCTTTGCGCTCATAGCTTTGGAGGAATGTGCGGACGGTCGGGAGAGTGCAGCACGACTGCCTCCGCGGCGCAATCGGTAACGAGTTCGGCTCTAAACCGAAAGGTTGGACGTTCGAGGCCTCCCTGGGGGCGGTGTGTCGCATTTTTATCTTTGCGCTCATGGCTTTGGAGGAATGTTTTGACGGTAGTGAGAGTGCAGCGTGGCTGCCTCCGCGGCGCAATCGGTAACGAGTTCGGCCTTTAACCGAAAGGTTGGAAGTTCGAGCCCTCCCGAGGGCGGTGTGTCGCATTTTTATCTTTGCGCTGATAGCTTTGGAGGAATGTTCTGATGGTCGTGAGAGTGCAGCACGACTGCCTCCGCGGCGCAATCGGCTAACGTGTTCGGCTCTTAACCGAAAGGTTGGAAGTTCGAGCCCTCCCGAGGGCGGTGTGTCGCATTTTCATCTTTGCGCTCATAGCTTTGGAGGAATGTTTTGGCGGTCGTGAGAGTGCAGCGCGGCTGCCTCCGCGGCGCAATCGGTAACGAGTTCGTCTCTTAACCGAAAGGTTGGAAGTTCGAGCCCTCCCGAGGGTGGTGTGTCGCATTTTTTTCTTTGCGCTGATAGCTTTGGAGGAATGTTCTGACGGTCGTGAGAGTGCAGCACGACTGCCTCCGCAGCGCAATCGGCTAACGAGTTCAGTTCGGCTCTTAACCGAAATGTTGGAAGTTCGAGCCCTCCCGAGGGCGGTGGGTCGCATTTTTATCTTTGCGCTCATAGCTTTGGAGGAAATTTTTGACGGTCGTGAGAGCTCAGCGCGGCTGCCTCCGCGGCGCAATCGGTAACGAGTTCGGTTCTTAACTGAAAGGTTGGTGGTTCGAGGCCTCCCGGGGGCGGTGTGTCGCAATTTTATCTTTGCGCTCATAGCTTTGGAGGAATATTTTGACGGTCGTGAAAGTGCAGCACGACTGCCTCCGCAGCGCATTCGGCTAAGGAGTTCGGCTCTTAACCGAAAGGTTGGAAGTTCGAGCCCTCCCGAGCGCGATGTGTCGCATTTTTATCTTTGTGTTCATAGCTTTGAAGGAATGTTTTGACCGTCGTGAGAGTGCAGCGCGGCTGCCTCCGCGGCGCAATCTGTAACGAGTTCGGATCTTAACCGAAAAGTTGGAGGTTCGAGGCCTCCCGGGGGCGGTGTGTCGCATTTTTATCTTTGCGCTCATAGCTTTGGAGGAATATTTTGACGGTCGTGAAAGTGCAGCACGACTGCCTCCGCAGCGCATTCGGCTAAGGAGTTCGGCTCTTAACCGAAAGGTTGGAAGTTCGAGCCCTCCCGAGCGCGATGTGTCGCATTTTTATCTTTGTGCTCATAGCTTTGGAGGAATGTTTTGACCGTCGTGAGAGTGCAGCGCGGCTGCCTCCGCGGCGCAATCGGTAATGAGTTCGGCTCTTAACCGAAAGGTTGGAGGTTCGAGGCCTCCCGGGGGCGGTGTGTCGCATTTTTATCTTTGCGCTCATAGCTTTGGAGGAATGTTTTGACGGTCGTGAGAGTGCAGCGCGGCTGCCTCCGCAGCGCAATCGGTAACGAGTTCAGCTCTTAACCGAAAGGTTGGAGGTTCGAGCCCTCCCGGGGGTTGTGTGTCGCATTTTTTTCTTTGCGCTGATAGCTTTGGAGGAATGTTCTGACGATCGTGAGAGTGCAGCACGACTGCCTCCGCGGCGCAATCGGCTAACGAGTTCGGCTCCTAAAGGAAAGGTTGGAAGTTCGAGCCCTCCCGGGGGCGGTGTGTCGCTTTTTTTTAACGCTGATGGCTTTGTAGAAAAGTTCTGACGGTGGTGAAAGAGGAGCACGACTGCCTCCGTGGCGCAATTAGCTAGCGCGTTCGGCTGTTAACCGAAAGGTTGCAGTTTCGAGCCTTCCCGGGGGCGCGGTAGTGGTCTCTTTTCTTTGCGTTGATAGCTTTGGAGGAATGTTCTGACGGTCGTGAGATTGCAGCATGACTGCCTCCGCGGTGCAATCGGCTAACGAGTTCGGCTGTTAACCGAAAGGTTGGAGGTTCGAGCCCTCCAGGGTGCGGTGTGTCGCTTTTTTTCTTTCCGCAGATAGCTTTTGAGAAAGTTTTGACGGTGGTGAGAGATCAGCACGACTGCCTCCGTGGCGCAATCGGCTAGCGCGTCCGGCTGTTAACCGAAAGGTTGGAGGTTCGAGACCTCCCGGAGGTGGTTTCTCGCTTTTTTTTCATTGCGCTGATAGCTTTGGAGAAAAAGAGGTTCGAGCCCTCCTGGGGGCGGTGTGTCGCTTTTTTTACGCTGATAGCTTTTAAGAAAAGTTCTGACGGTGGTGAGAGATCAGCACGACTGCCTCCGTGGCGCAATCGGCTAGCGCGTTCGGCTATTAACCGAAAGGTTGGACGTTCGAGGCCTCCCGGGGGCGGTGTGTCGCATTTTTATCTTTGCGCTCATAGCTTTGGAGGAATGTTTTGACGGTCGTGAGAGTGCAGCACAACTTCCTCCGCGGCGTATTCGACTAGCGCGTTCGCTTGTTAACCGAAAGATTGGAGGTTCAAGCCCTCCCGGGGGCGGTGTGTCGCTTTGTTCTCTTTGCGCTGATAGCTTTGGAGAAAAAGAGGTTCGAGCCCTCCAGGGGGCGGTGTGTCGCTTTTTTTTCTTTCCACTGATAGCTTTTGAGAAAAGTTTTGACGGTGGTGAGATATCAGCACGACTGCCTCCGTGGCGCAATCGGCTAGCGCGTCCGGCTGTTAACCGAAAGGTTGGAGGTTCGAGCCCTCCAGGGGGCGGTGTGTCACTTTTTTTCTTTCCGCTGATAGCTTTTCAGAAAAGTTTTCACGGTGGTGAGAGATCAGCACGACTGCCTCCTTGGCGCAATCGGCTAGCGCGTCCGGCTGTTAACCAAAAGGTTGGAGGTTCGAGCCCTCCAGGGGGCGGTGTGTCGCTTTTCTTTCTTTCTGCTGATAGCTTTTGAGAAAAGTTCTGACGGTGGTGAGAGAGCAGCACGACTGCCTCCGTGGCGCAATCGGCTATCGCGTCCGGCTGGTAACCGAAAGGTTGGAGGTTCGAGACCTCCCGGGGGTGGTGTGTCGCTTTTTTTTCTTTGCGCTGATAGCTTTGGAGAAAAAGAGGTTCGAGCCCTCCTGGGGGCGGTGTGTCGCTTTTTTTACGCTGATAGCTTTTGAGAAAGGTTCTGACGGTGGTGAGAGAGCAGCACGACTGCCTCTGTCGCGCAAGCGTCTAGCGCTTTCGGCTGTTACCGGAAAGGTTGGAAGTTCGAGCCCTCCCGGGGGCGGTGTCTGTTGCTTTTTTCTCTTTGCACTGATGACTTTAGAGGAATGTTCTGACGGTCGTGAGAGTGCAGCACGACTGCCTCCGCAGCGCAATCAGCTAACGAGTTCGGCTCTCAACCAAAAGGTTGGAAGTTCGAGCCCTCCCGAGGGCGGTGTGACGCATTTTTATCTTTGCGCTCATAGCTTTGGAGGAATGTGCGGACGGTCGGGAGAGTGCAGCACGACTGCCTCCGCGGCGCGATCGGTAACGAGTTCGGCTCTAAACCGAAAGGTTGGACGTTCGAGGCCTCCCTGGGGGCGGTGTGTCGCATTTTTATCTTTGCGCTCATAGCTTTGGAGGAATGTTCTGATGGTCGTGAGAGTGCAGCACGACACCCTCCGCAGCGCAATCGGCTAACGAGTTCGGCTCTTAACCGAAAGGTTGGAGGTTCGAGGCCTCCCGGGGGTGGTGTGTCGCATTTTTATCTTCGCGCTCATAGCTCTGGAGGAATGTTTTGACGGTCTTGAGAGTGCAGCGCGGCTGTCTCCGCGGCGCAATCGGTAACGAGTTCGGCTCTTAACCGAAAGGTTGGAAGTTCGAGCCCTCCCGAGGGTGGTGTGTCGCATTTTTATCTTTGCGCTCATAGCTTTGGAGGAATGTTTTGACGGACGTGAGAGTGCAGCGCGGCTGCCTGCGCGGCGCAATCGGTAACGAGTTCGGCTCTTAACTGAAAGGTTGGAGGTTCGAGGCCTCCCGGGGGCGGTGTGTCGCATTTTTATCTTTGCGTTCATAGCTTTGGAGGAATGTTTTGACGGTCGTGAGAGTGCAGCGCGGCTGCCTCCGCGGCGCAATCGGTAACGAGTTCAGTTCGGCTCTTAACCGAAATGTTGGAAGTTCGAGCCCTCCCGAGGGCGGTGTGTCGCATTTTTATCTTTGCGCTCATAGCTTTGGAGGAAATTTTTGACGGTCGTGAGAGCGCAGCGCGGCTGCCTCCGCGGCGCAATCGGTAACGAGTTCGGCTCTTAACCGAAAGGTTGGTGGTTCGAGGCCTCCCGGGGGCGGTGTGTCGCATTTTTATCTTTGCGCTCATAGCTTTGGAGGAATATTTTGACGGTCGTGAAAAGTGCAGCACGACTGCCTCCACAGCGCATTCGGCTAAGGAGTTCGGCTCATAACCGAAAGGTTGGAAGTTCGAGCCCTCCCGAGCGCGATGTGTCGCATTTTTATCTTTGTGCTCATAGCTTTGAAGGAATGTTTTGACCGTCGTGAGAGTGCAGCGCGGCTGCCTCCGCGGCGCAATCCGTAACGAGTTCGGCTCTTAACCGAAAGGTTGGAGGTTCGAGGCCTCCCGGGGGCGGTGTGTCGCATTTTTTCTTTGCGCTGATAGCTTTGGAGGAATGTTCTGACGGTCGTGAGAGTGCAGCACGACTGCCTCCGCGGCGCAATTAGTAACGAGTTCGGCTCTTAACCGAAAGTTTGGACGTTCGAGGCCTCCCGGGGTCAGTGTGTCGCATTTTTATCTTCGCGCTCATAGCTTTGGAGGAATGTTTTGACCGTCGTGAGAGTGCAGCGCGGCTGCCTCTGCGGCGCAATCGGTAACGAGTTCGGCTCTTAACCGAAAGGTTGGAGGTTCGAGGCCTCCCGGGGGCGGTGTGTCGCATTTTTATCTTTGCGCTCATAGCTTTGGAGGAATGTTTTGACGGTCGTGAGAGTGCAGCGCGGCTGCCTCCGCAGCGCAATCGGTAACGAGTTCAGCTCTTAACCGAAAGGTTGGAAGTTCGAGCCCTCCCGGGGGCGGTGTGTCGCTTTTTTTTCTTAACGCTGATGGCTTTGTAGAAAAGTTCTGACGGTGGTGAAAGAGGAGCACGACTGCCTCCGTGGCGCAATTAGCTAGCGCGTTCGGCTGTTAACCGAAAGGTTGCAGGTTCGAGCCTTCCCGGGGGCGCTGTAGTGGTCTCTTTTCTTTGCGTTGATAGCTTTGGAGGAATGTTCTGACGGTCGTGAGAGTGCAGCATGACTGCCTCCGCGGTGCAATCGGCTAACGAGTTCGGCTCTTAACCGAAAGGTTGGAGGTTCGAGCCTTCCCGGGGGCGGTGTGTCGCATTTTTTTCTTTGCGCTGATAGCTTTGGAGGAATGTTCTGACGGTGGTGAGAGAGCAGCACGACTGCCTCCGTGGCAAAATCGGCTAGCGCGTTCGACTGTTAACCGAAAGGTTGGAGGTTCGAGCCCTCCAGGGGGCGGTGTGTCGCTTTTTTTCTTTCCGCAGATAGCTTTTGAGAAAAGTTTTGACGGTGGTGAGAGATCAGCACGACTGCCTCCGTGGCGCAATCGGCTAGCGCGTCCGGCTGTTAACCGAAAGGTTGGAGGTTCGAGACCTCCCGGGGGTGGTTTCTTGCTTTTTTTTCATTGCGCTGATAGCTTTGGAGAAAAAGAGGTTCGAGCCCTCCTGGGGGCGGTGTGTCGCTTTTTTTACGCTGATAGCTTTTAAGAAAAGTTCTGACGGTGGTGAGAGATCAGCACGACTGCCTCCGTGGCGCAATCGGCTAGCGCGTTCGGCTATTAACCGAAAGGTTGGACGTTCGAGGCCTCCTGGGGGCGGTGTGTCGCATTTTTATCTTTGCGCTCATAGCTTTGGAGGAATGTTTTGACGGTCGTGAGAGTGCAGCACAACTTCCTCCGCGGCGTATTCGACTAGCGCGTTCGCTTGTTAACCGAAAGGTTGGAAGTTCAAGCCCTCCCGGGGGCGGTGTGTCGCTTTTTTCTCTTTGCGCTGATAGCTTTGGAGAAAAAGAGGTTTGAGCCCTCCAGGGGGCGGTGTGTCGCTTTTTTTTTCTTTCCGCTGATAGCTTTTGAGAAAAGTTTTGACGGTGGTGAGATATCAGCACGACTGCCTCCGTGGCGCAATCGGCTAGCACGTCCGGCTGTTAACCGAAAGGTTGGAGGTTCGAGCCCTCCAGGGGGCGGTGTGTCGCTTTTTTTCTTTCCGCTGATAGCTTTTCAGAAAAGTTTTCACGGTGGTGAGAGATCAGCACGACTGCCTCCTTGGCGCAATCGGCTAGCGCGTCCGGCTGTTAACCGAAAGGTTGGAGGTTCGAGCCCTCCAGGGGGCGGTGTGTCGCTTTTCTTTCTTTCTGCTGATAGCTTCTGAGAAAAGTTCTGACGGTGGTGAGAGAGCAGCACGACTGCCTCCGTGGCGCAATCGGCTATCGCGTCCGGCTGGTAACCGAAAGGTTGGAGGTTCGAGACCTCCCGGGGGTGGTGTGTCGCTTTTTTTTCTTTGCGCTGATAGCTTTGGAGAAAAAGAGGTTCGAGCCCTCCTGGGGGCGGTGTGTCGCTTTTTTTACGCTGATAGCTTTTGAGAAAGGTTCTGACGGTGGTGAGAGAGCAGCACGACTGCCTCTGTCGCGCAAGCGTCTAGCGCTTTCGGCTGTTACCGGAAAGGTTGGAAGTTCGAGCCCTCCCGGGGGCGGTGTCTGTTGCTTTTTTCTCTTTGCACTGATGACTTTGGAGGAATGTTCTGACGGTCGTGAGAGTGCAGCACGACTGCCTCCGCAGCGCAATCAGCTAACGAGTTCGGCTCTCAACCAAAAGGTTGGAAGTTCGAGCCCTCCCGAGGGCGGTGTGACGCATTTTTATCTTTGCGCTCATAGCTTTGGAGGAATGTGCGGACGGTCGGGAGAGTGCAGCACGACTGCCTCCGCGGCGCAATCGGTAACGAGTTCGGCTCTAAACCGAAAGGTTGGACGTTCGAGGCCTCCCTGGGGGCGGTGTGTCGCATTTTTATCTTTGCGCTCATAGCTTTGGAGGAATGTTCTGACGGTCGTGAGAGTGCAGCACGACACCCTCCGCAGCGCAATTGGCTAACGAGTTCGGCTCTTAACCGAAAGGTTGGAGGTTCGAGGCCTCCCGGGGGTGGTGTGTCGCATTTTTATCTTCGCGCTCATAGCTCTGGAGGAATGTTTTGACGGTCTTGAGAGTGCAGCGCGGCTGCCTCCGCGGCGCAATCGGTAACGAGTTCGGCTCTTAACCGAAAGGTTGGAAGTTCGAGCCCTCCCGAGGGTGGTGTGTCGCATTTTTATCTTTGCGCTCATAGCTTTGGAGGAATGTTTTGACGGCCGTGAGAGTGCAGCGCGGCTGCCTCCGCGGCGCACTCGGTAACGAGTTCGGCTCTTAACCAAAAGGTTGGAAGTTCGAGCCCTCCCGAAGGCGGTGTGTCGCATTTTTATCTTCGCGCTCATAGCTCTGGAGGAATGTTTTGACGGTCTTGAGAGTGCAGCGCGGCTGCCTCCGCGGCGCAATCGGTAACGAGTTCGGCTCTGAACCGAAAGGTTGGAGGTTCGAGCCCTCCCAGTGGCGGTGTGTCGCATTTTTTTCTTTGCGCTGATAGCTTTGGAGGAATGTTGTGACGGTCGTGACAGTGCAGCACGACACCCTCCGCAGCGCAATTGGCTAACGAGTTCGCTCTTAACCAAAAGGTTGGAAGTTCGAGCCCTCCCGAGGGCGGTGTGTCGCATTTTGATCTTCGCGCTCATAGCTTTGGAGGAAATTTTTGACGGTCGTGAGAGCGCAGCGAGGCTGCCTCCGCGGCGCAATCGGTAACGAGTTCGGCTCTTAACTGAAAGGTTGGAGGTTCGAGGCCTCCCGGGGGCTGTGGTCGCATTTTTATCTTTGCGCTCATAGCTTTGGAGGAATGTTTTGACGGTCGTGAAAGTGCAGCGCGGCTGCCTCCGCAGCGCAATCGGTAACGAGTTCGGCTCTTAACCGAAAGGTTGGAGGTTCGAGCCCTCCCGGGGGCGGTGTCTGTTGCTTTTTTCTCTTTGCGCTGATGGCTTTGGAGGAATGTTCTGACGATCGTGAGAGTGCAGCACGACTGCCTCCGCGGCGCAATCGGCTAACGAGTTCGGCTCTTAACCGAAAGGTTGGAGGTTCGAGCACTCCCGGGGGCGGTGTGTCGCATTTTTTCTTTGCGCTGATAGCTTTGGAGGAATGTTCTGACGGTCGTGAGAGTGCAGCACGACTGTCTCCGCGTCGCAATTCGTAACGAGTTCGACTCTTAACCGAAAGTTTGGACGTTCGAGGCCTCCCGGGGTCGGTGTGTCGCATTTTTATCTTCGCGCTCATAGCTCTGGAGGAATGTTTTGACGGTCTTGAGAGTGCAGCGCGGCTGCCTCCGCGGCGCACTCGGTAACGAGTTCGGCTCTTAACCAAAAGGTTGGAAGTTCGAGCCCTCCCGAAGGCGGTGTGTCGCATTTTTATCTTTGCGCTGATAGCTTTAGAGGAATGTCCTGACGTTCGTGAGAGTGCAGCACGACTGCCTGCGCGGCGCAATCGGTGACGAGTTCGGCTCTTAACCGAAAGGTTGGAGGTTCGAGGCCTCCCGGAGGCGGTGTGCCGCATTTTTATCTTTGCGTTCATAGCTTTGGAGGAATGTTCTGACGGTCGTGAGAGTGCAGCACGACTGCCTGCGCGGCGCAATCGGCTAACGAGTTCGGCTCTTAACCGAAAGTTTGGAAGTTCGAGCCCTCCCGAGGGTGGTGTGTCGCATTTTTATCTTTGCGCTCATAGCTTTGGAGGAATGTTTTGACGGTCGTGAGAGTGCAGCGCGGCTGCCTACGCGGCGCAATCGGTAACGAGTTAGGCTCTTCACCGAAAGGTTGGAGGTTCGAGGCCTCCCGGGGGCGGTGTGTCGCATTTTTATCTTTGCGTTCATAGCTTTGGAGGAATGTTTTGACGGACGTGAGAGTGCAGCGTGGCTGCCTGCGCGGCGCAATCGGTAATGAGTTCGGCTCTTAACCGAAAGGTTGGAGGTTCGAGGCCTCCCGGGGGCGGTGTTTCGCATTTTTATCTTTGCATTCATAGCTTTGGAGGAATGTTTTGACAGACGTGAGAGTGCAGCGCGGCTGCCTCCGCGGCGCAATCGGTAACGAGTTAGGCTCTTCACCGAAAGGTTGGAGGTTCGAGGCCTCCCGGGGGCGGTGTGTCGCATTTTTATCTTTGCGTTCATAGCTTTGGAGGAATGTTCTGACGGTCGTGAGAGTGCAGCACGACTGCCTGCGCGGCGCAATCGGTAACGAGTTCGGCTCTTAACCGAAAGGTTGGAGGTTCGAGGCCTCCCGGGGGCGGTGTTTCGCAATTTTATCTTTGCGTTCATAGCTTTGGAGGATTGTTTTGATGGACGTGAGAGTGCAGCGCGGCTGCCTCCGCGGCGCAATCGGTAACGAGTTAGGCTCTTAACCGAAAGGTTGGAGGTTCGAGGCCTCCCGGGGGCGGTGTGTCGCATTTTTATCTTTGCGTTCATAGCTTTGGAGGTATGTTTTGACGGTCGTGAGAGTGCAGCGCGGCTGCCTCCGCGGCGCAATCGGTAACGAGTTCGGCTCTTAACCGAAAGGTTTGAGGTTCGAGCCCTCCCGGGGGCGGTGTGTCGCATTTTTTTCTTTGCGCTGATAGCTTTGGAGGAATGTTCTGACGGTCGTGAGAGAGCAGCACGAATGCCTCCGTGGCGCAATCGGCTAGCGCGTTCGGCTGTTAACCGAAAGTTTAGAGGTTCGAGCCCTCCTGGGGGCGGTGTGTCGCTTTTTTTTCTTTGCGCTGATAGCTTTTGAGAAAAGTTCTGACGGTGGTGAGAGAGCAGCACGACTGCCTCCGTGGCGCAATCGGCTAGCGCGTTCGGCTGTTAACCGAAAGGTTCGAGGTTCGAGCCCTCCCGAGGGCGGTGTGTCTCTTTTTTTCTTTACGCTGATAGCTTTTGAGAAACGTTCTGACGGTGGTGAAAGAGCAGAACGACTGCCTCCGTGGCGCATTCGGCTAGCGCGTTCGGCTGTTAACCTAAAGTTTAGAGGTTCGAGCCCTCCCGGGGCGGTGTGTCGCTTTTTTTCTTTACGCTGATAGCTTTTGAGAAAAAGAGGTTCGAGCCCTCCTGGGGGCGGTGTGTCGCTTTTTTTTCTTTGCGCTGATAGCTTTTGATAAAAGTTCTGACGGTGGTGAGAGAGCAGCACGACTGCCTCCGTGGCGCAATCGGCTAGCGCGTTCGGCTGTTAACCGAAACATTAGAGGTTCAAGCCCTCCCGGGGGCGGTGTGTCGTTTTATTTTCTTTCCGCTGATAGCTTTGGAGAAAAAGAGGTTCGAGCCCTCCTGGGGGCGGTGTGTCGCTTTTTTTTCTTTACGCTGATAGCTTTTGAGAAAAGTTCTGATGGTGGTGAGAGAGCAGCACGACTGCCTCCGTGGCGCTATCGGCTAGCGCGTTCGGCTGTTAACCGAAAGGTTGAAGGTTCGAGCCCTCCTGGGGGCGATGTGGTGCTTTTTTTCTTTACGCTGATAGCTTTTGAGAAAAGTTCTAACGGTGGTGAGAGAGCAGCACGACTGCCTCCGTGGCGCAATTGGCTAGCGCGTTCGGCTGTTAACCGAAAGTTTAGAGGTTCGAGCCCTCCCGAGGGTGGTGTGTCGCTTTTTTCTCTTTGCGCTGATAGCTTTGGAGAAAAAGAGGTTCGAGCCCTCCTGGGGGCGGTGTGTCGCTTTTTTTTCTTTGCGCTGATAGCTTTTGAGAAAAGTTCTGACGGTGGTGAGAGAGCAGCACCGCTGCCTCCGTGGCGAAATAAGCTAGCGCGTTCGGCTGTTAACCGAAAGCTTGGAGGTTCGAGCCCTCCCGAAGGCGGTGTGTCTCTTTTTTTCTTTACGCTGATGGCTTTTGAGAAAAGTTCTGACGGGGGTGAGAGAGCAGCACGACTGCCTCCGTGGCGCCATCGGCTAGCGCGTTCGCTTAGTAACCGAAAGGTTGGAGGTTCAAGCCCTCCCGGGGGCGGTGTGTCGCTTTTTTCTCTTTGCGCTGATAGCTTTGGAGAAAAAGAGGTTCGAGCCCTCCAGGGGGCGGTGTGTCGCTTTTTTTTTCTTTCCGCTGATAGCTTTTGAGAAAAGTTTTGACGGTGGTGAGATATCAGCACGACTGCCTCCGTGGCGCAATCGGCTAGCGCGTCCGGCTGTTAACCGAAAGGTTGGAGGTTCGAGCGCTCCAGGGGGCGGTGTGTCGCTTTTTTTCTTTCCGCTGATAGCTTTTGAGAAAAGTTTTCACGGTGGTGAGAGATCAGCACGACTGCCTCCTTGGCGCAATCGGCTAGCGCGTCCGGCTGTTAACCGAAAGGTTGGAGGTTCGAGCCCTCCAGGGGGCGGTGTGTTGCTTTTCTTTCTTTCTGCTGATAGCTTTTGAGAAAAGTTCTGACGGTGGTGAGAGAGCAGCACGACTGCCTCCGTGGCGCAATCGGCTATCGCGTCCGGCTGGTAACCGAAAGGTTGGAGGTTCGAGACCTCCCGGGGGTGGTGTGTCGCTTTTTTTTCTTTGCGCTGATAGCTTTGGAGAAAAAGAGGTTCGAGCCCTCCTGGGCGCGGTGTGTCGCTTTTTTACGCTGATAGCTTTTGAGAAAGATTCTGACGGTGGTGAGAGAGCAGCACGACTGCCTCTGTCGCGCAAGCGTCTAGCGCTTTCGGCTGTTACCGGAAAGGTTGGAAGTTCGAGCCCTCTCGGGGGCGGTGTCTGTTGCTTTTTTCTCTTTGCACTGATGACTTTGGAGGAATGTTCTGACAGTCGTGAGAGTGCAGCACGACTGCCTCCGCAGCGCAATCAGCTAACGAGTTCGGCTCTCAACCAAAAGGTTGGAAGTTCGAGCCCTCCCGAGGGCGGTGTGACGCATTTTTATCTTTGCGCTCATAGCTTTGGAGGAATATGCGGACGGTCGGGAGAGTGCAGCACGACTGCCTCCGCGGCGCAATCGGTAACGAGTTCGGCTCTAAACCGAAAGGTTGGACGTTCGAGGCCTCCCTGGGGGCGGTGTGTCGCATTTTTATCTTTGCGCTCATAGCTTTGGAGGAATGTTTTGACGGTAGTGAGAGTGCAGCGTGGCTGCCTCCGCGGCGCAATCGGTAACGAGTTCGGCTCTTAACCGAAAGGTTGGAAGTTCGAGCCCTCTCGAGGGCGGTGTGTCGCATTTTTATCTTTGCGCTGATAGCTTTGGAGGAATGTTCTGATGGTCGTGAGAGTGCAGCACGACTGCCTGCGCGGCGCAATCGGTAACGAGTTCGGCTCTTAACCGAAAGGTTGGAAGTTCGAGCCTTCCCGAGGGTGGTGTGTCGCATTTTTATCTTTGCGCTCATAGCTTTGGAGGAATGTTTTGACGGACGTGAGAGTGCAGCGCGGCTGCCTGCGCGGCGCAATCGGTAACGAGTTCGGCTCTTAAACGAAAGGTTGGAAGTTCGAGCCTTCCCGAGGGTGGTGTGTCGCATTTTTATCTTTGCGCTCATAGCTTTGGAGGAATGTTTTGACGGACGTGAGAGTGCAGCACGACTGCCTGCGCGGTGCAATCGGTAACGAGTTCGGCTCTTAACCGAAAGGTTGGAGGTTCGAGGCCTCCCGGGGGCGGTGTGTCGCATTTTTATCTTTGCGTTCATAGCTTTGGAGGAATGTTTTGACGGACGTGAGAGTGCAGCGCGGCTGCCTCCGCGGCGCAATCGGTAACGAGTTAGGCTCTTAACCGAAAGGTTGGAGGTTCGAGGCCTCCCGGGGGCGGTGTGTCGCATTTTTATCTTTGCGTTCATAGCTTTGGAGGTATGTTTTGACGGTCGTGAGAGTGCAGCGCGGCTGCCTCCGCGGCGCAATCTTTAACGAGTTCGGCTCTTAACCGAAAGGTTGGAGGTTCGAGCCCTCCCGGGGGCGGTGCGTCGCATTTTTTTCTTTGCGCTGATAGCTTTGGAGGAATGTTCTGACGGTCGTGAGAGAGCAGCACGACTGCCTCCGTGGCGCAATCGGCTAGCGCGTTCGGCTGTTAACCGAAAGTTTAGAGGTTCGAGCCCTCCTGGGGGCGGTGTGTCGCTTTTTTTTCTTTGCGCTGATAGCTTTTGAGAAAAGTTCTGACGGTGGTGAGAGAGCAGCACCACTGCCTCCGTGGCGCAATCGGCTAGCGCGGTCGGCTGTTAACGGAAAGGTTGGAGGTTCGAGCCCTCCCGGGGGCGGTGTGTCGCTTTTTGTCTTTACGCTGATAGCTTTTGAGAAAAAGAGGTTCGAGCCCTCCTGGGGGCGGTGTGTCGCTTTTTTTTCTTTGCGCTGATAGCTTTTGATAAAAGTTCTGACGGTGGTGAGAGAGCAGCACGACTGCCTCCGTGGCGCAATCGGCTAGCGCGTTCGGCTGTTAACCAAAAGATTAGAGGTTCAAGCCCTCCCGGGGGCGGTGTGTCGCTTTATTTTCTTTCCGCTGATAGCTTTGGAGAAAAAGAGGTTCGAGCCCTCCTGGGGGCGGTGTGTCGCTTTTTTTTTCTTTACGCTGATAGCTTTTGAGAAAAGTTCTGACGGTGGTGAGAGAGCAGCACGACTGCCTCCGTGGCGCTATCGGCTAGCGCGTTCGGCTGTTAACCGAAAGGTTGAAGGTTCGAGCCCTCCCGGGGGCGATGTGTTGCTTTTTTTCTTTATGCTGATAGCTTTTGAGAAAAGTTCTGACGGTGGTGAGAGAGCAGCACGACTGCCTCCGTGGCGCAATTGGCTAGCGCGTTCGGCTGTTAACCGAAAGCTTAGAGGTTCGAGCCCTCCCGAGGGTGGTGTGTCGCTTTTTTCTCTTTGCGCTGATAGCTTTGGAGAAAAAGAGGTTCGAGCCCTCCTGGGGGCGGTGTGTCGCTTTTTTTTTCTTTGCGCTGATAGCTTTTGAGAAAAGTTCTGACGGTGGTGAGAGAGCAGCACGGCTGCCTCCGTGGCGCAATAAGCTAGCGCGTTCGGCTGTTAACCGAAAGCTTGGAGGTTCGAGCCCTCCCGAGGGCGGTGTGTCTCTTTTTTTCTTTACGCTGATGGCTTTTGAGAAAAGTTCTGACGGTGGTGAGAGAGCAGCACGACTGCCTCCGTGGCGCCATCGGCTAGCGCGTTCGCTTGTTAACCGAAAGGTTGGAGGTTCAAGCCCTCCCGTGGGCGGTGTGTCGCTTTTTTCTCTTTGCGCTGATAGCTTTGGAGAAAAAGAGGTTCGAGCCCTCCAGGGGGCGGTGTGTCGCTTTTTTTTCTTTCCGCTGATAGCTTTTGAGAAACGTTTTGACGGTGGTGAGATATCAGCACGACTGCCTCCGTGGCGCAATGGGCTAGCGCGTCCGGCTGTTAACCGAAAGGTTGGAGGTTCGAGCACTCCAGGGGGCGGTGTGTCGCTTTTTTTCTTTCCGCTGATAGCTTTTGAGAAAAGTTTTCACGGTGGTGAGAGATCAGCACGACTGCCTCCTTGGCGCAATCGGCGAGCGTCCGGCTGTTAACCGAAAGGTTGGAGGTTCGAGCCCTCCAGGGGGCGGTGTGTCGCTTTTCTTTCTTTCTGCTGATAGCTTTTGAGAAAAGTTCTGACGGTGGTGAGAGAGCAGCACGACTGCCTCCGTGGCGCAATCGGCTATCGCGTCCGGCTGGTAACCGAAAGGTTGGAGGTTCGAGACCTCCGGGGGTGGTGTGTCGCTTTTTTTTCTTTGCGCTGATAGCTTTGGAGAAAAAGAGGTTCGAGCCCTCCTGGGGGCGGTGTGTCGCTTTTTTTACGCTGATAGCTTTTGAGAAAGGTTCTGACGGTGGTGAGAGAGCAGCACGACTGCCTCTGTCGCGCAAGCGTCTAGCGCTTTCGGCTGTTACCGGAAAGGTTGGAAGTTCGAGCCCTCTCGGGGGCGGTGTCTGTTGCTTTTTTCTCTTTGCACTGATGACTTTGGAGGAATGTTCTGACGGTCGTGAGAGTGCAGCACGACTGCCTCCGCAGCGCAATCAGCTAACGAGTTCGGCTCTCAACCAAAAGGTTGGAAGTTCGAGCCCTCCCGAGGGCGGTGTGACGCATTTTTATCTTTGCGCTCATAGCTTTGGAGGAATGTGCGGACGGTCAGGAGAGTGCAGCACGACTGCCTCCGCGGCGCAATCGGTAACGAGTTCGGCTCTAAACCGAAAGGTTGGACGTTCGAGGCCTCCCTGGGGGCGGTGTGTCGCATTTTTATCTTTGCGCTCATAGCTTTGGAGGAATGTTTTGACGGTAGTGAGAGTGCAGCGTGGCTGCCTCCGCGGCGCAATCGGTAACGAGTTCGGCTCTTAACCGAAAGGTTGGAAGTTCGAGCCCTCCCGAGGGCGGTGTGTCGCATTTTTATCTTTGCGCTGATAGCTTTGGAGGAATGTTCTGATGGTCGTGAGAGTGCAGCACGACTGCCTCCGCGGCGCAATCGGTAAAGAGTTCGGCTCTTAACTGAAAGGTTGGAGGTTCGAGCCCTCCCGAGGGCGGTGTGTCTCTTTTTTTCTTTACGCTGATGGCTTTTGAGAAAAGTTCTGACGGTGGTGAGAGAGCAGCACGACTGCCTCCGTGGCGCCATCGGCTAGCGCGTTCGCTTGTTAACCGAAAGGTTGGAGGTTCAAGCCCTCCCGTGGGCGGTGTGTCGCTTTTTTCTCTTTGCGCTGATAGCTTTGGAGAAAAAGAGGTTCGAGCCCTCCAGGGGGCGGTGTGTCGCTTTTTTTTCTTTCCGCTGATAGCTTTTGAGAAACGTTTTGACGGTGGTGAGATATCAGCACGACTGCCTCCGTGGCGCAATGGGCTAGCGCGTCCGGCTGTTAACCGAAAGGTTTGAGGTTCGAGCGCTCCAGGGGGTGGTGTGTCGCTTTTTTTCTTTCCGCTGATAGCTTTTGAGAAAAGTTTTCACGGTGGTGAGAGATCAGCACGACTGCCTCCTTGGCGCAATCGGCTAGCGCGTCCGGCTGTTAACCGAAAGGTTGGAGGTTCGAGCCCTCCAGGGGGCGGTGTGTCGCTTTTCTTTCTTTCTGCTGATAGCTTTTGAGAAAAGTTCTGACGGTGGTGAGAGAGCAGCACGACTGCCTCCGTGGCGCAATCGGCTATCGCGTCCGGCTGGTAACCGAAAGGTTGGAGGTTCGAGACCTCCGGGGGTGGTGTGTCGCTTTTTTTTCTTTGCGCTGATAGCTTTGGAGAAAAAGAGGTTCGAGCCCTCCTGGGGGCGGTGTGTCGCTTTTTTTACGCTGATAGCTTTTGAGAAAGGTTCTGACGGTGGTGAGAGAGCAGCACGACTGCCTCTGTCGCGCAAGCGTCTAGCGCTTTCGGCTGTTACCGGAAAGGTTGGAAGTTCGAGCCCTCTCGGGGGCGGTGTCTGTTGCTTTTTTCTCTTTGCACTGATGACTTTGGAGGAATGTTCTGACGGTCGTGAGAGTGCAGCACGACTGCCTCCGCAGCGCAATCAGCTAACGAGTTCGGCTCTCAACCGAAAGGTTGGAAGTTCGAGCCCTCCCGAGGGTGGTGTGTCGCATTTTTATCTTTGCACTGATAGCTTTGGAGGAATGTTCTGATGGTCGTGAGAGTGCAGCACGACTGCCTCTGCGGCGCAATCGGCTAACGTGTTCGGCTCTTAACCGAAAGGTTGGAAGTTCGAGCCCTCCCGAGGGTGGTGTGTCGCATTTTTATCTTTGCGCTCATAGCTTTGGAGGAATGTTCTGACGGTGGTGAGGGAGCAGCACGACTGCCTCCGTGGCGCAATCGGCTAGCGCGTTCGGCTGTTAACCGAAAGGTTGGAGGTTCGAGCCCTCCATGGGGCGGTGTGTCGCTTTTTTTCTTTCCGCTGATAGCTTTTGAGAAAAGTTTTGACGGTGGTGAGAGATCAGCACGACTGCCTCCGTGGCGCAATCGGCTAGCGCGTCCGGCTGTTAACCGAAAGGTTGGAGGTTCGAGACCTCCCGGGGGTGGTGTGTCACTTTTTTTTTTTCATTGCGCTGATAGCTTTGGAGAAAAAGAGGTTCGAGCCCTCCTGGGGGCGGTGTGTCGCTTTTTTTACGCTGATAGCTTTTAAGAAAAGTTCTGACGGTGGTGAGAGATCAGCACGACTGCCTCCGTGGCGCAATCGGCTAGCGCGTTCGGCTGTTAACCGAAAGGTTGGACGTTCGAGGCCTCCCGGGGGCGGTGTGTCGCATTTTTATCTTTGCGCTCATAGCTTTGGAGGAATGTTTTGACGGTCGTGAGAGTGCAGCACAACTTCCTCCGCGGCGTATTCGGCTAACGAGTTCGGCTCTTAACCGAAAGGTTGGAGGTTCGAGCCCTCCCAGTGGCGGTGTGTCGCATTTTTTTCTTTGCGCTGATAGCTTTGGAGGAATGTTCTGACGGTCGTGAGAGTGCAGCACGACACCGTCCGCAGCGCAATCGGCTAACGAGTTCGGCTCTTAACCGAAAGGTTGGAAGTTCGAGCACTCCCGAGGGCGGTGTGTCGCATTTTTATCTTCGCGCTCATAGCTTTGGAGGAAATTTTTGACGGTCGTGAGAGCGCAGCGCGGCTGCCTCCGCGGCGCAATCGGTAACAAGTTCGGCTCTTAACTTAAAGGTGTGAGGTTCGAGGCCTCCCGGGGGCGGTGTGTCGCATTTTTATCTTCACGCTCATAGCTCTGGAGGAATGTTTTGACGGTCTTGAGAGTGCAGCGCGACTGCCTCCGCGGCACAATCGGTAACGAGTTCAGCTTTTAACCGAAAGGTTGGAAGTTCGAGCCCTCCCGAAGGCGGTGTGTCGCATTATTATCTTTGCGCTGATAGCTTTGGAGGAATGTTCTGACGGTCGTGAGAGTGCAGCACGACTGCCTGCGCGGCGCAATCGGCTAACGAGTTCGGCTCTTAACCGAAAGGTTGGAAGTTCGAGCCCTCCCGAGGGTGGTGTGTCGCATTTTTATCTTTGCGCTCATAGCTTTGGAGGAATGTTCTGACGGTCGTGAGAGTGCAGCACGACACCCTCCGCAGCGCAATCGGCTAACGAGTTCGGCTCTTAACCGAAAGGTTGGAAGTTCGAGCACTCCCGAGGGCGGTGTGTCGCATTTTTATCTTCGCGCTCATAGCTTTGGAGGAAATTTTGGACGGTCGTGAGAGCGCAGCGCGGCTGCCTCCGCGGCGCAATCGGTAACGAATTCGGCTCTTAACTGAAAGGTTGGAGGTTCGAGGCCTCCCGGGGGCGGTGTGTCGCATTTTTATCTTTGCGCTCATAGCTCTGGAGGAATGTTTTGACGGTCTTGAGAGTGCAGCGCGGCTGCCTCCGCGGCGCAATCGGTAACGAGTTCGGCTCTTAACCGAAAGGTTGGAAGTTCGAGCCCTCCCGAAGGCGGTCTGTCGCATTTTTATCTTTGCGCTGATAGCTTTGGAGGAATGTTCTGACGGTCGTGAGAGTGCAGCACGACTGCCTGCACGGCGCAATCGGCTAACGAGTTCGGCTCTTAACCGAAAGGTTGGAAGTTCGAGCCCTCCCGAGGGTGGTGTGTCGCATTTTTATCTTTGCGCTCATAGCTTTGGAGGAATGTTTTGACGGGCGTGAGAGTGCAGCGCGGCTGCCTGCGCGGCGCAATCGGTAACGAATTCGGCTCTTAACCGAAAGGTTGGAGGTTCGAGGCCTCCCGGGGGCGGTGTGTCGCATTTTTATCTTTGCGTTCATAGCTTTGGAGGAATGTTTTGACGGTCGTGAGAGTGCAGCGTGGCTGCCTCCGCGGCGCAATCGGTAATGAGTTCGGCTCTTAACCGAAAGGTTGGAAGTTCGAGCCCTCCCGAGGGCGGTGTGTCGCATTTTTATCTTTGCACTGATAGCTTTGGAGGAATGTTCTGATGGTCGTGAGAGTGCAGCACGACTGCCTCTGCGGCGCAATCGGCTAACGTGTTCGGCTCTTAACCGAAAGGTTGGAAGTTCGAGCCCTCCCGAGGGCGGTGTGTCGCATTTTTATCTTTGCGCTCATAGCTTTGGAGGAATGTTTTGGCGGTCGTGAGAGTGCAGCGCGGCTGCCTCCGTGGCGCAATCGGTAACGAGTTCGGCTCTTAACTGAAAGGTTGGAGGTTCGAGCCCTCCCGGGGGCGGTGTGTCGCATTTTTTTCTTTGCACTGATAGCTTTGGAGGAATATTCTGACGGTCGTGAGAGTGCAGCACGACTGCCTCCGTGGCGGAATCGGCTAACGAGTTCGGCTCCTAACGGAAAGGTTGGAGGTTCGAGCCCTCCAGGGGGCGGTGTGTCGCTTTTTTTTCTTTCCGCTGATAACTTTTGAGAAAAGTTTTCACGGTGGTGAGAGATCAGCACGACTGCCTCCGTGGCGCAATCGGCTAGTGCGTTCGGCTGTTAGCGGAAATGTTGGAAGTTCGAGACCTCCCGGGGGCGGTGTGTTGCTTTTTTTTCTTAACGCTGATGGCTTTCTAGAAAAGTTCTGACGGTGGTGAAAGAGGAGCACGACTGCCTCCGTGGCGCAATTAGCTAGCGCGTTCGGCTGTTAACCGAAAGGTTGCAGGTTCGAGCCTTCCTGGGGGCGCTGTAGTGGTCTCTTTTCTTTGCGTTGATAGCTTTGGAGGAATGTTCTGACGGTCGTGAGAGTGCAGTATGACTGCCTCCGCGGTGCAATCGGCTAACGAGTTCGGCTCTTAACCGAAAGGTTGGAGGTTCGAGCCCTCCTGGGGGCGGTGTGTCGCATTTTTTTCTTTGCGCTGATAGCTTTGGAGGATTGTTCTGACGGTGGTGAGAGAGCAGCACGACTGCCTCCGTGGCGCAATCGGCTAGCGCGTTCGGCTGTTAACCGAAAGGTTGGAGGTTCGAGCCCTCCATGGGGCGGTGTGTCGCTTTTTTTCTTTCCGCTGATAGCTTTTGAGAAAAGTTTTGACGGTGGTGAGAGAGCAGCACGACTGCCTCCTTGGCGCAATCGGCTAGCGCGTCCGGCTGTTAACCGAAAGGTTGGAGGTTCGAGACCTCCCGGGGGTGGTGTGTCACTTTTTTTTCATTGCGCTGATAGCTTTGGAGGATTGTTCTGACGGTCGTGAGAGTGCAGTATGACTGCCTCCGCGGTGCAATCGGCTAACGAGTTCGGCTCTTAACCGAAAGGTTGGAGGTTCGAGCCCTCCTGGGGGCGGTGTGTCGCATTTTTTTCTTTGCGCTGATAGCTTTGGAGGATTGTTCTGACGGTGGTGAGAGAGCAGCACGACTGCCTCCTTGGCGCAATCGGCTAGCGCGTCCGGCTGTTAACCGAAAGGTTGGAGGTTCGAGACCTCCCGGGGGTGGTGTGTCACTTTTTTTTCATTGCGCTGATAGCTTTGGAGAAAAAGAGGTTCGAGCCCTCCTGGGGGCGGTGTGTCGCTTTTTTTACGCTGATAGCTTTTAAGAAAAGTTCTGACGGTGGTGAGAGATCAGCACGACTGCCTCCGTGGCGCAATCGGCTAGCGCGTTCGGCTGTTAACCGAAAGGTTGGACGTTCGAGGCCTCCCGGGGGCGGTGTGTCGCATTTTTATCTTTGCGCTCATAGCTTTGGAGGAATGTTTTGACGGTCGTGAGAGTGCAGCACAACTTCCTCCGCGGCGTATTCGGCTAACGAGTTCGGCTCTTAACCGAAAGGTTGGAGGTTCGAGCCCTCCCAGTGGCGGTGTGTCGCATTTTTTTCTTTGCGCTGATAGCTTTGGAGGAATGTTCTGACGGTCGTGAGAGTGCAGCACGACACCGTCCGCAGCGCAATCGGCTAACCAGTTCGGCTCTTAACCGAAAGGTTGGAAGTTCGAGCCCTCCCGAAGGCGGTGTGTCGCATTTTTATCTTTGCGCTGATAGCTTTGGAGGAATGTTCTGACGGTCGTGAGAGTGCAGCACGACTGGCTGCGCGGCGCAATCGGCTAACGAGTTCGGCTCTTAACCGAAAGGTTGGAAGTTCGAGCCCTCCCGAGGGTGGTGTGTCGCATTTTTATCTTTGCGCTCATAGCTTTGGAGGATCGTTTTGACGGACGTGAGAATGCAGCGCGGCTGCCTGCGCGGCGCAATCGGTAACGAGTTCGGCTCTTAACCGAAAGGTTGGAGGTTCGAGGCCTCCCGGGGGCGGTGTGTCGAATTTTTATCTTTGCGTTCATAGCTTTGGAGGAATGTTTTGACGGTCGTGAGAGTGCAGCGCGGCTGCCTCCGCGGCGCAATCGGTAACGAGTTCGTCTCTTAACCGAAAGGTTGGAGGTTCGAGCCCTCCCAGTAGAGGTGTGTCGCATTTTTTTCTTTGCGCTGATAGCTTTGGAGGAATGTTCTGACGGTCGTGACAGTGCAGCACGACACCTCCGCAGCGCAATTGGCTAACGAGTTCGGCTCTTAACCAAAAGGTTGGAAGTTCGAGCCCTCCCGAGGGCGGTGTGTCGCATTTTTATCTTCGTGCTCATAGCTTTGGAGGAAATTTTTGACGGTCGTGAGAGCGCAGTGCGGCTGCCTCCGCAGCGCAATCGGTAACGAGTTCGGCTCTTAACCGAAAGGTTGGAGGTTCGAGCCCTCCCGGGGGCGGTGTCTGTTGCTTTTTTCTCTTTGCGCTGATGGCTTTGGAGGAATGTTCTGACGATCGTGAGAGTGCAGCACGACTGCCTCCGCGGCGCAATCGGCTAACGAGTTCGGCTCTTAACCGAAAGGTTGGAGGTTTGAGCACTCCCGGGGGCGGTGTGTCGCATTTTTTCTTTGCGCTGATAGCTTTGGAGGAATGTTCTGACGGTCGTGAGAGTGCAGCGCGGCTGCCTCCGCGGCGCAATCGGTAACGAGTTCGTCTCTTAACCGAAAGGTTGGAGGTTCGAGCCCTCCCAGTAGAGGTGTGTCGCAATTTTTTCTTTGCGCTGATAGCTTTGGAGGAATGTTCTGACGGTCGTGACAGTGCAGCACGACACCCTCCGCAGCGCAATTGGCTAACGAGTTCGGCTCTTAACCAAAAGGTTGGAAGTTCGAGCCCTCCCGAGGGCAGTGTGTCGCATTTTTATCTTCGCGCTCATAGCATTGGAGGAAATTTTTGACGGTCGTGAGAGCGCAGCGCGGCTGCCTCCGCTGCGCAATCGGTAACGAGTTCGGCTCTTAACTGAAAGGTTGGAGGTTCGAGGCCTCCCGGGGGCGGTGGTCGCATTTTTATCTTTGCGCTCATAGCTTTGGAGGAATGTTTTGACGGTCGTGAAAGTGCAGCGCGGCTGCCTCCGCAGCGCAATCGGTAACGAGTTCGGCTCTTAACCGAAAGGTTGGAGGTTCGAGCCCTCCCGGGGGCGGTGTCTGTTGCTTTTTTCTCTTTGCGCTGATGGCTTTGGAGGAATGTTCTGACGATCGTGAGAGTGCAGCACGACTGCCTCCGCGGCGCAATCGGCTAACGAGTTCGGCTCTTAACCGAAAGGTTGGAGGTTCGAGCACTCCCGGGGGCGGTGTGTCGCATTTTTTCTTTGCGCTGATAGCTTTGGAGGAATGTTCTGACGGTCGTGAGAGTGCAGCACGACTGCCTCCGCGGCGCAATTGGTAACGAGTTCGGCTCTTAACCGAAAGTTTGGACGTTCGAGGCCTCCCGGGGTCGGTGTGTCGCATTTTTTTCTTTGCGCTGATAGCTTTGGAGGAATGTTCTGACGGTCGTGACAGTGCAGCACGACACCCTCCGCAGCGCAATTGGCTAACGAGTTCGGCTCTTAACCAAAAGGTTGGAAGTTCGAGCCCTCCCGAGGGCGGTGTTTCGAATTTTTATCTTTGCGTTCATAGCTTTGGAGGAATGTTTTGACGGTCGTGAGAGTGCAGCGCGGCTGCCTCCGCGGCGCAATCGGTAACGAGTTCGTCTCTTAACCGAAAGGTTGGAGGTTCGAGCCCTCCCAGTAGAGGTGTGTCGCATTTTTTTCTTTGCGCTGATAGCTTTGGAGGAATGTTCTGACGGTCGTGACAGTGCAGCACGACACCCTCCGCAGCGCATTTGGCTAACGAGTTCGGCTCTCAACCAAAAGGTTGGAAGTTCGAGCCCTCCCGAGGACGGTGTGACGCATTTTTATCTTTGCGCTCATAGCTTTGGAGGCATGTGCGGATGGTCGGGAGAGGGCAGCACGACTGCCTCCGCGGCGCAATCGGTAACGAGTTCGGCTCTAAACCGAAAGGTTGGACGTTCGAGGCCTCCCTGGGGGCGGTGTGTCGCATTTTTATCTTTGCGCTCATTGCTTTGGAGGAATGTTTTGACGGTAGTGAGAGTGCAGCGTGGCTGCCTCCGCGGCGCAATCGGTAACGAGTTCGGCTCTTAACCGAAAGGTTGGAAGTTCGAGCCCTCCCGAGGGCGGTGTGTCGCATTTTTATCTTTGCGCTGATAGCTTTGGAGGAATGTTCTGATGGTCGTGAGAGTGCAGCACGACTGCCTCCGCGGCGCAATCGGCTAACGTGTTCGGCTCTTAACCGAAAGGTTGGAAGTTCGAGCCCTCCCGAAGGCGGTGTGTCGCATTTTTATCTTTGCGCTCATAGCTTTGGAGGAATGTTTTGGCGGTCGTGAGAGTGCAGCGCGGCTGCCGCCACGGCGCAATCGGTAACGAGTTCGGCTCTTAACCGAAAGGTTGGAGGTTCGAGCCCTCCCGGGGGCGGTGTGTCGCATTTTTTTCTTTGCGCTGATAGCTTTGGAGGAATGTTCTGACGGTCGTGAAAGAGCAGCACGACTGCCTCCGTGGCGCAATCGGCTAGCGCGTTCGGCTGTTAACCGAAAGTTTAGAGGTTCGAGCCCTCCTGGGGGCGGTGTGTCGCTTTTTTTTCTTTGTGCTGATAGCTTTTGAGAAAAGTTCTGACGGTGGTGAGAGAGCAGCACGACTGCCTCCGTGGCGCAATCGGCTAGCGCGTTCGGCTGTTAACCGAAAGGTTGGAGGTTCGAGCCCTCCCGAGGGCGGTGTGTCTCTTTTTTTCTTTACGCTGATAGCTTTTGGGAAAACTTCTGACGGTGGTGAGAGAGCAGCACGACTGCCTCCGTGGCGCCATCGGCTAGCGCATTCGGCTGTTAACCGAAAGGTTGGAGGTTCGAGCCCTCCTGGGGGCGGTGTGTCGCTTTTTTTCTTTACGCCGATAGCTTTTGAGAAAAGTTCTGATGGTGGTGAAAGAGCAGCACGACTGCCTCCGTGGCGCATTCGGCTTGCGCGTTCGGCTGTTAACCGAAAGTTTAGAGGTTCGAGCCCTCCCGGGGCGGTGTGTCGCTTTTTTCTCTTTGCGCTGATTGCTTTGGAGAAAAAGAGGTTCGAGCCCTCCTGGGGGCAGTGTGTCGCTTTTTTTTCTTTCCGCTGATAGCTTTTGAGAAAAGTTTTGACGGTGGTGAGAGAGCAGCACGACTGCCTCCGTGGCGCAATCGGCTAGCGCGTTCGGCTGTTAACCGAAAGGTTGGAGGTTCGAGCCCTCCCGGGGGCGGTGTGTCGCTTTTTTTTCTTTCCGCTGATAGCTTTGGAGAAAAAGAGGTTCGAGCCCTCCTGGGGGCGGTGTGTCGCTTTTTTTTCTTTACGCTCATAGCTTTTGAGAAAAGTTCTGACGGTGGTGAGAGAGCAGCACGACTGCATCCGTGGCGCTATCGGCTAGCGCGTTCGGCTGTTAACCGAAAGGTTGAAGGTTCCAGCCCTCCCAGGGGCGATGTGTTGCTTTTTTTCTTTACGCTGATAGCTTTTGAGAAAAGTTCTGACGGTGGTGAGAGAGCAGCACGACTGCCTCCGTGGCGCAATTGGCTAGCGCGTTCGGCTGTTAACCGAAAGTTTAGAGGTTCGAGCCCTCCCGAGGGTGGTGTGTCGCTTTTTTCTCTTTGCGCTGATAGCTTTGGAGGAATGTTCTGACGGTCGTGAGAGTGGAGCACGACACCGTCCGCAGCGCAAACGGCTAACGAGTTCGGCTCTTAACCGAAAGGTTGGAAGTTCGAGCACTCCCGAGGGCGGTGTGTCGCATTTTTATCTTCGCGCTCATAGCTCTGGAGGAATGTTTTGACGGTCTTGAGAGTGCAGCGCGGCTGCCTCCGCGGCACAATCGGTAACGAGTTCGGCTCTTAACCGAAAGGTTGGAAGTTCGAGCCCTCCCGAAGGCGGTGTGTCGCATTTTTATCTTTGCGCTGATAGCTTTGGAGGAATGTTCTGACGGTCGTGAGAGTGCAGCACGACTGCCTGCGCGGCGCAATCGGCTAACGAGTTCGGCTCTTAACCGAAAGGTTGGAAGTTCGAGCCCTCCCGAGGGTGGTGTGTCGCATTTTTATCTTTGCGCTCATAGCTTTGGAGGAATGTTCTGACGGTCGTGAGAGTGCAGCACGACACCCTCCGCAGCGCAATCGGCTAACGAGTTCGGCTCTTAACCGAAAGCTTCGAAGTTCGAGCACTCCCGAGGGCGGTGTGTCGCATTTTTATCTTCGCGCTCATAGCTTTGGAGGAAATTTTGGACGGTCGTGAGAGCGCAGCGCGGCTGCCTCCGCGGCGCAATCGGTAACGAGTTCGGCTCTTAACTGAAAGGTTGGAGGTTCGAGGCCTCCCGGGGGCGGTGTGTCGCATTTTTATCTTTGCGCTCATAGCTCTGGAGGAATGTTTTGACGGTCTTGAGAGTGCAGCGCGGCTGCCTCCGCGGCGCAATCGGTAACGAGTTCGGCTCTTAACCGAAAGGTTGGAAGTTCGAGCCCTCCCGAAGGCGGTGTGTCGCATTTTTATCTTTGCGCTGATAGCTTTGGAGGAATGTTCTGACGGTCGTGAGAGTGCAGCACGACTGCCTGCGCGGCGCAATCGGCTAACGAGTTCGGCTCTTAACCGAAAGGTTGGAAGTTCGAGCCCTCCCGAGGGTGGTGTGTCGCATTTTTATGTTTGCGCTCATAGCTTTGGAGGAATGTTTTGACGGACGTGAGAGTGCAGCGCGGCTGCCTGCGCGGCGCAATCGGTAACGAATTCGGCTCTTAACCGAAAGGTTGGAGGTTCGAGGCCTCCCGGGGGCGGTGTGTCGCATTTTTATCTTTGCGTTCATAGCTTTGGAGGAATGTTTTGACGGTCGTGAGAGTGCAGCGTGGCTGCCTCCGCGGCGCAATCGGTAATGAGTTCGGCTCTTAACCGAAAGGTTGGAAGTTCGAGCCCTCCCGAGGGCGGTGTGTCGCATTTTTATCTTTGCACTGATAGCTTTGGAGGAATGTTCTGACGGTCGTGAGAGTGCAGCACGACTGCCTCTGCGGCGCAATCGGCTAACGTGTTCGGCTCTTAACCGAAAGGTTGGAAGTTCGAGCCCTCCCGAGGGCGGTGTGTCGCATTTTTATCTTTGCGCTCATAGCTTTGGAGGAATGTTTTGGCGGTCGTGAGAGTGCAGCGCGGCTGCCTCCGCGGCGCAATCGGTAACGAGTTCGGCTCTTAACTGAAAGGTTGGAGGTTCGAGCCCTCCCGGGGGCGGTGTGTCGCATTTTTTTCTTTGCACTGATAGCTTTGGAGGAATATTCTGACGGTCGTGAGAGTGCAGCACGACTGCCTCCGTGGCGGAATCGGCTAACGAGTTCGGCTCCTAACGGAAAGGTTGGAGGTTCGAGCCCTCCAGGGGGCGGTGTGTCGCTTTTTTTTTCTTTCCGCTGATAACTTTTGAGAAAAGTTTTCACGGTGGTGAGAGATCAGCACGACTGCCTCCGTTGCGCAATCGGCTAGTGCGTTCGGCTGTTAGCGGAAATGTTGGAAGTTCGAGACCTCCCGGGGGCGGTGTGTCGCTTTTTTTTCTTAACGCTGATGGCTTTCTAGAAAAGTTCTGACGGTGGTGAAAGAGGAGCACGACTGCCTCCGTGGCGCAATTAGCTAGCGCGTTCGGCTGTTAACCGAAAGGTTGCAGGTTCGAGCCTTCCTGGGGGCGCTGTAGTGGTCTCTTTTCTTTGCGTTGATAGCTTTGGAGGAATGTTCTGACGGTCGTGAGAGTGCAGTATGACTGCCTCCGCGGTGCAATCGGCTAACGAGTTCGGCTCTTAACCGAAAGGTTGGAGGTTCGAGCCCTCCTGGGGGCGGTGTGTCGCATTTTTTTCTTTGCGCTGATAGCTTTGGAGGATTGTTCTGACGGTGGTGAGAGAGCAGCACGACTGCCTCCGTGGCGCAATCGGCTAGCGCGTTCGGCTGTTAACCGAAAGGTTGGAGGTTCGAGCCCTCCATGGGGCGGTGTGTCGCTTTTTTTCTTTACGATGATAGCTTTTGAGAAAAGTTTTGACGGTGGTGAGAGATCAGCACGACTGCCTCCTTGGCGCAATCGGCTAGCGCGTTCGGCTGTTAACCGAAAGGTTGGAGGTTCGAGCCCTCCCGGGGGCGGTGTGTCGCTTTTTTTCTTTACGCTGATAGCTTTTGAGAAAAGTTCTGACGGTGGTAAAAGAGCAGCATGACTGCTTCCGTGGCGCAATCGGCTAGCGCGTTCGGCTGTTAACCGAAAGGTTGGACGTTCGAGGCCTCCCGGGGGCGGTGTGTCGCATTTTTATCTTTGCGCTCATAGCTTTGGAGGAATGTTCTGACGGTCGTGAGAGTGCAGCACGACACCGTCCGCAGCGCAATCGGCTAACGAGTTCGGCTCTTAACCGAAAGGTTGGAAGTTCGAGCCCTCCCGAAGGCGGTGTGTCGCATTTTTATCTTTGCGCTGATAGCTTTGGAGGAATGTTCTGACGGTCGTGAGAGTGCAGCACGACTGCCTCCGCGGCGCAATTGGTAACTAGTTCGGCTCTTAACCGAAAGTTTGTACGTTCGAGGCCTCCCGGGGTCGGTGTGTCGCATTTTTTTCTTTGCGCTGATAGCTTTGGAGGAATGTTCTGACGGTCGTGACAGTGCAGCACGACACCCTCCGCAGCGCAATTGGCTAACGAGTTCGGCTCTTAACCAAAAGGTTGGAAGTTCGAGCCCTCCCGAGGGCGGTGTTTCGAATTTTTATCTTTGCGTTCATAGCTTTGGAGGAATGTTTTGACGGTCGTGAGAGTGCAGCGCGGCTGCCTCCGCGGCGCAATCGGTAACGAGTTCGTCTCTTAACCGAAAGGTTGGAGGTTCGAGTCCTCCCAGTAGAGGTGTGTCGCATTTTTTTCTTTGCGCTGATAGCTTTGGAGGAATGTTCTGACGGTCGTGACAGTGCAGCACGACACCCTCCGCAGCGCAATTGGCTAACGAGTTCGGCTCTTAACCAAAAGGTTGGAAGTTCGAGCCCTCCCGAGGGCGGTTTGTCGCATTTTTATCTTCGCGCTCATAGCTTTGGAGGCATGTGCGGACGGTCGGGAGAGTGCAGCACGACTGCCTCCGCGGCGCAATCGGTAACGAGTTCGGCTCTAAACCGAAAGGTTGGACGTTTGAGGCCTCCCTGGGGGCGGTGTGTCGCATTTTTATCTTTGCGCTCATAGCTTTGGAGGAATGTTTTGACGGTAGTGAGAGTGCAGCGTGGCTGCCTCCGCGGCGCAATCGGTAACGAGTTCGGCTCTTAACCGAAAGGTTGGAAGTTCGAGCCCTCCCGAGGGCGGTGTGTCGCATTTTTATCTTTGCGCTGATAGCTTTGGAGGAATGTTCTGATGGTCGTGAGAGTGCAGCACGACTGCCTCCGCGGCGCAATCGGCTAACGTGTTCGGCTCTTAACCGAAAGGTTGGAAGTTCGAGCCCTCCCGAAGGCGGTGTGTCGCATTTTTATCTTTGCGTTCATAGCTTTGGAGGAATGTTTTGGCGGTCGTGAGAGTGCAGCGCGGCTGCCTCCGCGGCGCAATCGGTAACGAGTTCGGCTCTTAACCGAAAGGTTGGAGGTTCGAGCCCTCCCGGGGGCGGTGTGTCGCATTTTTTTCTTTGCGCTGATAGCTTTGGAGGAATGTTCTGACGGTCGTGAAAGAGCAGCACGACTGCCTCCGTGGCGCAATCGGCTAGCGCGTTCGGCTGTTAACCGAAAGTTTAGAGGTTCGAGCCCTCCTGGGGGCGGTGTGTCGCTTTTTTTTCTTTGCGGTGATAGCTTTTGAGAAAAGTTCTGACGGTGGTGAGAGAGCAGCACGACTGCCTCCGTGGCGCAATCGGCTAGCGCGTTCGGCTGTTAACCGAAAGGTTGGAGGTTCGAGCCCTCCCGAGGGCGGTGTGTCTCTTTTTTTCTTTACGCCGATAGCTTTTGGGAAAACTTCTGACGGTGGTGAGAGAGCAGCACGACTGCCTCCGTGGCGCCATCGGCTAGCGCATTCGGCTGTTAACCGAAAGGTTGGAGGTTCGAGCCCTCCTGGGGGCGGTGTGTCGCTTTTTTTCTTTACGCTGATAGCTTTTGAGAAAAGTTCTGACGGTGGTGAAAGAGCAGCACGACTGCCTCCGTGGCGCATTCGGCTAGCGCGTTCAGCTGCTAACCGAAAGTTTAGAGGTTCGAGCATTCCGGGGCGGTGTGTCGCTTTTTTCTCTTTGCGCTGATTGCTTTGGAGAAAAAGAGGTTCGAGCCCTCCTGAGGGCGGTGTGTCGCTTTTTTTACGCTGATAGCTTTTAAGAAAAGTTCTGACGGTGGTGAGAGATCAGCATGACTGCCTCCGTGGCGCAATCGGCTAGCGCGTTCGGCTGTTAACCGAAAGGTTGGACGTTCGAGGCCTCCCGGGGGCGGTGTGTCGCATTTTTATCTTTGCGCTCATAGCTTTGGAGGAATGTTTTGACGGTCGTGAGAGTGCAGCACAACTTCCTCCGCGGCGTATTCGGCTAACGAGTTCGGCTCTTAACCGAAAGGTTGGAGGTTCGAGCCCTCCCTGTGGCGGTGTGTCGCATTTTTTTCTTTGCGCTGATAGCTTTGGAGGAATGTTTTGACGGTCGTGAGAGTGCAGCACGACACCGTCCGCAGCGCAATCGGCTAACGAGTTCGGCTCTTAACCGAAAGGTTGGAAGTTCGAGCCCTCCCGAAGGCGGTGTGTCGCATTTTTATCTTTGCGCTGATAGCTTTGGAGGAATGTTCTGACGGTCGTGAGAGTGCAGCACGACTGCCTGCGCGGCGCAATCGGCTAACGAGTTCGGCTCTTAACCGAAAGGTTGGAAGTTCGAGCCCTCCCGAGGGTGGTGTGTCGCATTTTTATCTTTGCGCTCATAGCTTTGGAGGAATGTTTTGACGGACGTGAGAGTGCAGCGCGGCTGCCTGCGCGGCGCAATCAGTAACGAGTTCGGCTCTTAACCGAAAGGTTGGAGGTTCGAGGCCTCCCGGGGGCGGTGTGTCGAATTTTTATCTTTGCGTTCATAGCTTTGGAGGAATGTTTTGACGGTCGTGAGAGTGCAGCGCGGCTGCCTCCGCGGCGCAATCGGTAACGAGTTCGGCTCTTAACCGAAAGGTTGGAAGTTCGAGCCCTCCCGAAGGCGGTGTGTCGCATTTTTATCTTTGCGCTCATAGCTTTGGAGGAATGTTTTGGCGGTCGTGAGAGTGCAGCGCGGCTGCCTCCGCGGCGCAATCGGTAACGAGTTCGGCTCTTAACCGAAAGGTTGGAGGTTCGAGCCCTCCCGGGGGCGGTGTGTCGCATTTTTTTCTTTGCGCTGATAGCTTTGGAGGAATGTTCTGACGGTCGTGAAAGAGCAGCACGACTGCCTCCGTGGCGCAATCGGCTAGCGCGTTCGGCTGTTAACCGAAAGTTTAGAGGTTCGAGCCCTCCTGTGGGCGGTGTGTCGCTTTTTTTTCTTTGCGCTGATAGCTTTTGAGAAAAGTTCTGACGGTGGTGAGAGAGCAGCACGACTGCCTCCGTGGCGCAATCGGCTAGCGCGTTCGGCTGTTAACCGAAAGGTTGGAGGTTCGAGCCCTCCCGAGGGCGGTGTGTCTCTTTTTTTCTTTACGCTGATAGCTTTTGGGAAAACTTCTGACGGTGGGGAGAGAGCAGCACGACTGCCTCCGTGGCGCCATCGGCTAGCGCATTCGGCTGTTAACCGAAAGGTTGGAGGTTCGAGCCCTCCTGGGGGCGGTGTGTCGCTTTTTTTCTTTACGCTGATAGCTTTTGAGAAAAGTTCTGACGGTGGTGAAAGAGCAGCACGACTGCCTCCGTGGCGCATTCGGCTAGCGCGTTCGGCTGTTAACCGAAAGTTTAGAGGTTCGAGCATTCCGGGCCGGTGTGTCGCTTTTTTCTCTTTGCGCTGATAGCTTTGGAGAAAAAGAGGTTCGAGCCCTCCTGGGGGCGGTGTGTCGCTTTTTTTTTTACGCTGATAGCTTTTGAGAAAAGTTCTGACGGTGGTGAGAGAGCAGCACGACTGCATCCGTGGCGCTATCGGCTAGCGCGTTCGGCTGTTAACCGAAAGGTTGAAGGTTCGAGCCCTCCCGGGGGCGATGTGTTGCTTTTTTTCTTTACGCTGATAGCTTTTGAGAAAAGTTCTGACGGTGGTGAGAGAGCAGCACGACTGCCTCCATGGCGCAATTGGCTAGCGCGTTCGGCTGTTAACCGAAAGTTTAGAGGTTCGAGCCCTCCCGAGGGTGGTGTGACGCTTTTTTCTCTTTGCGCTGATAGCTTTGGAGAAAAAGAGGTTCGAGCCCTCCTGGGGGCGGTGTGTCGCTTTTTTTTTCTTTGCGCTGATAGTTTTGAGAAAAGTTCTGACGGTGGTGAAAGAGCAGCACGGCTGCCTCCGTGGCGCAATAAGCTAGCGCGGTCGGCTGTTAACCGAATGGTTGGAGGTTCGAGCCCTCCAGAGGGCGGTGTGTCTCTTTTTTTCTTTACGCTGATAGCTTTTGAGAAAAGTTCTGACGGTGGTGAGAGAGCAGCACGACTGCCTCCGTGGCGCAATTGGCTAGCGCGTTCGGCTGTTAACCGAAAGTTTAGAGGTTCGAGCCCTCCCGAGGGCGGTGTGTCTCTTTTTTTCTTTACGCTGATAGCTTTTGGGAAAACTTCTGACGGTGGGGAGAGAGCAGCACGACTGCCTCCGTGGCGCCATCGGCTAGCGCATTCGGCTGTTAACCGAAAGGTTGGAGGTTCGAGCCCTCCTGGGGGCGGTGTGTCGCTTTTTTTCTTTACGCTGATAGCTTTTGAGAAAAGTTCTGACGGTGGTGAAAGAGCAGCACGACTGCCTCCGTGGCGCATTCGGCTAGCGCGTTCGGCTGTTAACCGAAAGTTTAGAGGTTCGAGCATTCCGGGCCGGTGTGTCGCTTTTTTCTCTTTGCGCTGATAGCTTTGGAGAAAAAGAGGTTCGAGCCCTCCTGGGGGCGGTGTGTCGCTTTTTTTTTTACGCTGATAGCTTTTGAGAAAAGTTCTGACGGTGGTGAGAGAGCAGCACGACTGCATCCGTGGCGCTATCGGCTAGCGCGTTCGGCTGTTAACCGAAAGGTTGAAGGTTCGAGCCCTCCCGGGGGCGATGTGTTGCTTTTTTTCTTTACGCTGATAGCTTTTGAGAAAAGTTCTGACGGTGGTGAGAGAGCAGCACGACTGCCTCCATGGCGCAATTGGCTAGCGCGTTCGGCTGTTAACCGAAAGTTTAGAGGTTCGAGCCCTCCCGAGGGTGGTGTGACGCTTTTTTCTCTTTGCGCTGATAGCTTTGGAGAAAAAGAGGTTCGAGCCCTCCTGGGGGCGGTGTGTCGCTTTTTTTTTCTTTGCGCTGATAGTTTTGAGAAAAGTTCTGACGGTGGTGAAAGAGCAGCACGGCTGCCTCCGTGGCGCAATAAGCTAGCGCGGTCGGCTGTTAACCGAATGGTTGGAGGTTCGAGCCCTCCAGAGGGCGGTGTGTCTCTTTTTTTCTTTACGCTGATAGCTTTTGAGAAAAGTTCTGACGGTGGTGAGAGAGCAGCACGACTGCCTCCGTGGCGCAATTGGCTAGCGCGTTCGGCTGTTAACCGAAAGTTTAGAGGTTCGAGCCCTCCCGAGGGTGGTGTGTCGCTTTTTTCTCTTTGCGCTGATAGCTTTGGAGAAAAAGAGGTTCGAGCCCTCCAGGGGGCGGTGTGTCGCTTTTTTTTCTTTGCGCTGATAGCTTTTGAGAAAAGTTCTGACGGTGGTGAGAGAGCAGCACGGCTGCCTCCGTGGCGCAATTGGCTAGCGCGTTCGGCTGTTAACCGAAAGTTTAGAGGTTCGAGCCCTCCCGAGGGTGGTGTGTCGCTTTTTTCTCTTTGCGCTGATAGCTTTGGAGAAAAAGAGGTTCGAGCCCTCCAGGGGGCGGTGTGTCGCTTTTTTTTCTTTGCGCTGATAGCTTTTGAGAAAAGTTCTGACGGTGGTGAGAGAGCAGCACGGCTGCCTCCGTGGCGCAATTGGCTAGCGCGTTCGGCTGTTAACCGAAAGTTTAGAGGTTCGAGCCCTCCCGAGGGTGGTGTGTCGCTTTTTTCTCTTTGCGCTGATAGCTTTGGAGAAAAAGAGGTTCGAGCCCTCCTGGGGGCGGTGTGTCGCTTTTTTTTTCTTTGCGCTGATAGCTTTTGAGAAAAGTTCTGACGGTGGTGAGAGAGCAGCACGACTGCCTCCGTGGTGCCATCGGCTAGCGCGTTCGCTTGTTAACCGAAAGGTTGGAGGTTCAAGCCCTCCCGGGGGCGGTGTGTCACTTTTTTCTCTTTGCGCTGATAGCTTTGGAGAAAAAGAGGTTCTAGCCCTCCAGGGGGCGGTGTGTCGCTTTTTTTACGCTGATAGCTTTTAAGAAAAGTTCTGACGGTGGTGAGAGATCAGCACGACTGCCTCCGTGGCGCAATCGGCTAGCACGTTCGGCTGTTAACCGAAAGGTTGGACGTTCGAGGCCTCCCGGGGGCGGTGTGTCGCATTTTTATCTTTGCGCTCATAGCTTTGGAGGAATGTTTTGACGGTCGTGAGAGTGCAGCACAACTTCCTCCGCGGCGTATTCGGCTAACGAGTTCGGCTCTTAACCGAAAGGTTGGAGGTTCGAGCCCTCCCAGTGGCGGTGTGTCGCATTTTTTTCTTTGCGCTGATAGCTTTGGAGGAATGTTCTGACGGTCGTGAGAGTGCAGCACAACACCGTCCGCAGCGCAATCGGCTAACGAGTTCGGCTCTTAACCGAAAGGTTGGAAGTTCGAGCCCTCCCGAAGGCGGTGTGTCGCATTTTTATCTTTGCGCTGATAGCTTTGGAGGAATGTTCTGACGGTCGTGAGAGTGCACCACGACTGCCTGCGCGGCGCAATCGGCTAACGAGTTCGGCTCTTAACCGAAAGGTTGGAAGTTCGAGCCTTCCCGAGGGTGGTGTGTCGCATTTTTATCTTTGCGCTCATAGCTTTGGAGGAATGTTTTGACGGACGTGAGAGTGCAGCGCGGCTGCCTGCGCGGCGCAATCGGTAACGAGTTCGTCTCTTAACCGAAAGGTTGGAGGTTCGAGCCCTCCCAGTAGAGGTGTGTCGCATTTTTTTCTTTGCGCTGATAGCTTTGGAGGAATGTTCTGACGGTCGTGACAGTGCAGCACGACACCCTCCGCAGCGCAATTGGCTAACGAGTTCGGCTCTCAACCAAAAGGTTGGAAGTTCGAGCCCTCCCGAGGACGGTGTGACGCATTTTTATCTTTGCGCTCATAGCTTTGGAGGCATGTGCGGACGGTCGGGAGAGTGCAGCACGACTGCCTCCGCGGCGCAATCGGTAACGAGTTCGGCTCTAAACCGAAAGGTTGGACGTTCGAGGCCTCCCTGGGGGCGGTGTGTCGCATTTTTATCTTTGCGCTCATAGCTTTGGAGGAATGTTCTGACGGTAGTGAGAGTGCAGCGTGGCTGCCTCCGCGGCGCAATCGGTAACGAGTTCGGCTCTTAACCGAAAGGTTGGAAGTTCGAGCCCTCCCGAGGGCGGTGTGTCGCATTTTTATCTTTGCGCTGATAGCTTTGGAGGAATGTTCTGATGGTCGTGAGAGTGCAGCACGACTGCCTCCGCGGCGCAATCGGCTAACGTGTTCGGCTCTTAACCGAAAGGTTGGAAGTTCGAGCCCTCCCGAAGGCGGTGTGTCGCATTTTTATCTTTGCGCTCATAGCTTTGGAGGAATGTTTTGGCGGTCGTGAGAGTGCAGCGCGGCTGCCTCCGCGGCGCAATCGGTAACGAGTTCGGCTCTTAACCGAAAGGTTGGAGGTTCGAGCCCTCCCGGGGGCAGTGTGTCGCATTTTTTTCTTTGCGCTGATAGCTTTGGAGGAATGTTCTGACGGTCGTGAAAGAGCAGCACGACTGCCTCCGTGGCGCAATCGGCTAGCGCGTTCGGCTGTTAACCGAAAGTTTAGAGGTTCGAGCCCTCCTGGGGGCGGTGTGTCGCTTTTTTTTTCTTTGCGCTGATAGCTTTTGAGAAAAGTTCTGACGGTGGTGAGAGAGCAGCACGACTGCCTCCGTGGCGCAATCGGCTAGCGCGTTCAGCTGTTAACCGAAAGGTTGGAGGTTCGAGCCCTCCCGAGGGCGGTGTGTCTCTTTTTTTCTTTACGCTGATAGCTTTTGGGAAAACTTCTGACGGTGGGGAGAGAGCAGCACGACTGCCTCCGTGGCGCCATCGGCTAGCGCATTCGGCTGTTAACCGAAAGGTTGGAGGTTCGAGCCCTCCTGGGGGCGGTGTGTCCCTTTTTTTCTTTACGCTGATAGCTTTTGAGAAAAGTTCTGACGGTGGTGAAAGAGCAGCACGACTGCCTCCGTGGCGCAATTGGCTAGCGCGTTCGGCTGTTAACCGAAAGTTTAGAGGTTCGAGCCCTCCCGAGGGTGGTGTGTCGCTTTTTTCTCTTTGCGCTGATAGCTTTGGAGAAAAAGAGGTTCGAGCCCTCCTGGGGGCGGTGTGTCGCTTTTTTTTTCTTTGCGCTGATAGTTTTGAAAAAAGTTCTGACGGTGGTGAAAGAGCAGCACGGCTGCCTCCGTGGCGCAATAAGCTAGCGCGGTCGGCTGTTAACCGAATGGTTGGAGGTTCGAGCCCTCCAGAGGGCGGTGTGTCTCTTTTTTTCTTTACGCTGATAGCTTTTGAGAAAAGTTCTGACGGTGGTGAGAGAGCAGCACGACTGCCTCCGTGGCGCAATTGGCTAGCGCGTTCGGCTGTTAACCGAAAGTTTAGAGGTTCGAGCCCTCCCGAGGGTGGTGTGTCGCTTTTTTCTCTTTGCGCTGATAGCTTTGGAGAAAAAGAGGTTCGAGCCCTCCAGGGGGCGGTGTGTCGCTTTTTTTTCTTTGCGGTGATAGCTTTTGAGAAAAGTTCTGACGGTGGTGAGAGAGCAGCACGACTGCCTCCGTGGCGCAATCGGCTAGCGCGTTCGGCTGTTAACCGAAAGGTTGGAGGTTCGAGCCCTCCCGAGGGCGGTGTGTCTCTTTTTTTCTTTACGCCGATAGCTTTTGGGAAAACTTCTGACGGTGGTGAGAGAGCAGCACGACTGCCTCCGTGGCGCCATCGGCTAGCGCATTCGGCTGTTAACCGAAAGGTTGGAGGTTCGAGCCCTCCTGGGGGCGGTGTGTCGCTTTTTTTCTTTACGCTGATAGCTTTTGAGAAAAGTTCTGACGGTGGTGAAAGAGCAGCACGACTGCCTCCGTGGCGCATTCGGCTAGCGCGTTCAGCTGCTAACCGAAAGTTTAGAGGTTCGAGCATTCCGGGGCGGTGTGTCGCTTTTTTCTCTTTGCGCTGATTGCTTTGGAGAAAAAGAGGTTCGAGCCCTCCTGAGGGCGGTGTGTCGCTTTTTTTACGCTGATAGCTTTTAAGAAAAGTTCTGACGGTGGTGAGAGATCAGCATGACTGCCTCCGTGGCGCAATCGGCTAGCGCGTTCGGCTGTTAACCGAAAGGTTGGACGTTCGAGGCCTCCCGGGGGCGGTGTGTCGCATTTTTATCTTTGCGCTCATAGCTTTGGAGGAATGTTTTGACGGTCGTGAGAGTGCAGCACAACTTCCTCCGCGGCGTATTCGGCTAACGAGTTCGGCTCTTAACCGAAAGGTTGGAGGTTCGAGCCCTCCCGGGGGCGGTGTGTCGCATTTTTTTCTTTGCGCTGATAGCTTTGGAGGAATGTTCTGACGGTCGTGAAAGAGCAGCACGACTGCCTCCGTGGCGCAATCGGCTAGCGCGTTCGGCTGTTAACCGAAAGTTTAGAGGTTCGAGCCCTCCTGGGGGCGGTGTGTCGCTTTTTTTTCTTTGCGGTGATAGCTTTTGAGAAAAGTTCTGACGGTGGTGAGAGAGCAGCACGACTGCCTCCGTGGCGCAATCGGCTAGCGCGTTCGGCTGTTAACCGAAAGGTTGGAGGTTCGAGCCCTCCCGAGGGCGGTGTGTCTCTTTTTTTCTTTACGCCGATAGCTTTTGGGAAAACTTCTGACGGTGGTGAGAGAGCAGCACGACTGCCTCCGTGGCGCCATCGGCTAGCGCATTCGGCTGTTAACCGAAAGGTTGGAGGTTCGAGCCCTCCTGGGGGCGGTGTGTCGCTTTTTTTCTTTACGCTGATAGCTTTTGAGAAAAGTTCTGACGGTGGTGAAAGAGCAGCACGACTGCCTCCGTGGCGCATTCGGCTAGCGCGTTCAGCTGCTAACCGAAAGTTTAGAGGTTCGAGCATTCCGGGGCGGTGTGTCGCTTTTTTCTCTTTGCGCTGATTGCTTTGGAGAAAAAGAGGTTCGAGCCCTCCTGAGGGCGGTGTGTCGCTTTTTTTACGCTGATAGCTTTTAAGAAAAGTTCTGACGGTGGTGAGAGATCAGCATGACTGCCTCCGTGGCGCAATCGGCTAGCGCGTTCGGCTGTTAACCGAAAGGTTGGACGTTCGAGGCCTCCCGGGGGCGGTGTGTCGCATTTTTATCTTTGCGCTCATAGCTTTGGAGGAATGTTTTGACGGTCGTGAGAGTGCAGCACAACTTCCTCCGCGGCGTATTCGGCTAACGAGTTCGGCTCTTAACCGAAAGGTTGGAGGTTCGAGCCCTCCCTGTGGCGGTGTGTCGCATTTTTTTCTTTGCGCTGATAGCTTTGGAGGAATGTTTTGACGGTCGTGAGAGTGCAGCACGACACCGTCCGCAGCGCAATCGGCTAACGAGTTCGGCTCTTAACCGAAAGGTTGGAAGTTCGAGCCCTCCCGAAGGCGGTGTGTCGCATTTTTATCTTTGCGCTGATAGCTTTGGAGGAATGTTCTGACGGTCGTGAGAGTGCAGCACGACTGCCTGCGCGGCGCAATCGGCTAACGAGTTCGGCTCTTAACCGAAAGGTTGGAAGTTCGAGCCCTCCCGAGGGTGGTGTGTCGCATTTTTATCTTTGCGCTCATAGCTTTGGAGGAATGTTTTGACGGACGTGAGAGTGCAGCGCGGCTGCCTGCGCGGCGCAATCAGTAACGAGTTCGGCTCTTAACCGAAAGGTTGGAGGTTCGAGGCCTCCCGGGGGCGGTGTGTCGAATTTTTATCTTTGCGTTCATAGCTTTGGAGGAATGTTTTGACGGTCGTGAGAGTGCAGCGCGGCTGCCTCCGCGGCGCAATCGGTAACGAGTTCGTCTCTTAACCGAAAGGTTGGAGGTTCGAGCCCTCCTAGTAGAGGTGTGTCGCATTTTTTTCTTTGCGCTGATAGCTTTGGAGGAATGTTCTGACGGTCGTGACAGTGCAGCACGACACCCTCCGCAGCGCAATTGGCTAACGAGTTCGGCTCTTAACCAAAAGGTTGGAAGTTCGAGCCCTCCCGAGGGCGGTGTGTCGCATTTTTATCTTCGCGCTCATAGCTTTGGAGGAAATTTTTGACGGTCGTGAGAGCGCAGCGCGGCTGCCTCCGCGGCGCAATCGGTAACGAGTTCGGCTCTTAACTGAAAGGTTGGAGGTTCGAGGCCTCCCGGGGGCGGTGGTCGCATTTTTATCTTTGCGCTCATAGCTTTGGAGGAATGTTTTGACGGTCGTGAAAGTGCAGCGCGGCTGCCTCCGCAGCGCAATCGGGAACGAGTTCGGCTCTTAACCGAAAGGTTGGAGGTTCGAGCCCTCCCGGGGGCGGTGTCTGTTGCTTTTTTCTCTTTGCGCTGATGGCTTTGGAGGAATGTTCTGACGATCGTGAGAGTGCAGCACGACTGCCTCCGCGGCGCAATCGGCTAACGAGTTCGGCTCTTAACCGAAAGGTTGGAGGCTCGAGCACTCCCGGGGGCGGTGTGTCGCATTTTTTCTTTGCGCTGGTAGCTTTGGAGGAATGTTCTGACGGTCGTGAGAGTGCAGCACGACTGCCTCTGTGGCGCAATTGGTAACTAGTTCGGCTCTTAACTGAAAGTTTGGACGTTCGAGGCCTCCCGGGGTCGGTGTGTCGCATTTTTTTCTTTGCGCTGATAGCTTTGGAGGAATGTTCTGACGGTCGTGACAGTGCAGCACGACACCCTCCGCAGCGCAATTGGCTAACGAGTTCGGCTCTTAACCAAAAGGTTGGAAGTTCGAGCCCTCCCGAGGGCGGTGTTTCGAATTTTTATCTTTGCGTTCATAGCTTTGGAGGAATGTTTTGACGGTCGTGAGAGTGCAGCGCGGCTGCCTCCGCGGCGCAATCGGTAACGAGTTCGTCTCTTAACCGAAAGGTTGGAGGTTCGAGCCCTCCCAGTAGAGGTGTGTCGCATTTTTTTCTTTGCGCTGATAGCTTTGGAGGAATGTTCTGACGGTCGTGACAGTGCAGCACGACACCCTCCGCAGCGCAATTGGCTAACGAGTTCGGCTCTCAACCAAAAGGTTGGAAGTTCGAGCCCTCCCGAGGACGGTGTGACGCATTTTTATCTTTGCGCTCATAGCTTTGGAGGCATGTGCGGACGGTCGGGAGAGTGCAGCACGACTGCCTCCGCGGCGCAATCGGTAACGAGTTCGGCTCTAAACCGAAAGGTTGGACGTTCGAGGCCTCCCTGGGGGCGGTGTGTCGCATTTTTATCTTTGCGCTCATAGCTTTGGAGGAATGTTTTGACGGTAGTGAGAGTGCAGCGTGGCTGCCTCCGCGGCGCAATCGGTAACGAGTTCGGCTCTTAACCGAAAGGTTGGAAGTTCGAGCCCTCCCGAAGGCGGTGTGTCGCATTTTTATCTTTGCGCTCATAGCTTTGGAGGAATGTTTTGGCGGTCGTGAGAGTGCAGCGCGGCTGCCTCCGCGGCGCAATCGGTAACGAGTTCGGCTCTTAACCGAAAGGTTGGAGGTTCGAGCCCTCCCGGGGGCGGTGTGTCGCATTTTTTTCTTTGCGCTGATAGCTTTGGAGGAATGTTCTGACGGTCGTGAAAGAGCAGCACGACTGCCTCCGTGGCGCAATCGGCTAGCGCGTTCGGCTGTTAACCGAAAGTTTAGAGGTTCGAGCCCTCCTGTGGGCGGTGTGTCGCTTTTTTTTCTTTGCGCTGATAGCTTTTGAGAAAAGTTCTGACGGTGGTGAGAGAGCAGCACGACTGCCTCCGTGGCGCAATCGGCTAGCGCGTTCGGCTGTTAACCGAAAGGTTGGAGGTTCGAGCCCTCCCGAGGGCGGTGTGTCTCTTTTTTTCTTTACGCTGATAGCTTTTGGGAAAACTTCTGACGGTGGGGAGAGAGCAGCACGACTGCCTCCGTGGCGCCATCGGCTAGCGCATTCGGCTGTTAACCGAAAGGTTGGAGGTTCGAGCCCTCCTGGGGGCGGTGTGTCGCTTTTTTTCTTTACGCTGATAGCTTTTGAGAAAAGTTCTGACGGTGGTGAAAGAGCAGCACGACTGCCTCCGTGGCGCATTCGGCTAGCGCGTTCGGCTGTTAACCGAAAGTTTAGAGGTTCGAGCATTCCGGGCCGGTGTGTCGCTTTTTTCTCTTTGCGCTGATAGCTTTGGAGAAAAAGAGGTTCGAGCCCTCCTGGGGGCGGTGTGTCGCTTTTTTTTTTACGCTGATAGCTTTTGAGAAAAGTTCTGACGGTGGTGAGAGAGCAGCACGACTGCATCCGTGGCGCTATCGGCTAGCGCGTTCGGCTGTTAACCGAAAGGTTGAAGGTTCGAGCCCTCCCGGGGGCGATGTGTTGCTTTTTTTCTTTACGCTGATAGCTTTTGAGAAAAGTTCTGACGGTGGTGAGAGAGCAGCACGACTGCCTCCATGGCGCAATTGGCTAGCGCGTTCGGCTGTTAACCGAAAGTTTAGAGGTTCGAGCCCTCCCGAGGGTGGTGTGACGCTTTTTTCTCTTTGCGCTGATAGCTTTGGAGAAAAAGAGGTTCGAGCCCTCCTGGGGGCGGTGTGTCGCTTTTTTTTCTTTGCGCTGATAGTTTTGAGAAAAGTTCTGACGGTGGTGAAAGAGCAGCACGGCTGCCTCCGTGGCGCAATAAGCTAGCGCGGTCGGCTGTTAACCGAATGGTTGGAGGTTCGAGCCCTCCAGAGGGCGGTGTGTCTCTTTTTTTCTTTACGCTGATAGCTTTTGAGAAAAGTTCTGACGGTGGTGAAAGAGCAGCACGACTGCCTCCGTGGCGCAATTGGCTAGCGCGTTCGGCTGTTAACCGAAAGTTTAGAGGTTCGAGCCCTCCCGAGGGTGGTGTGTCGCTTTTTTCTCTTTGCGCTGATAGCTTTGGAGAAAAAGAGGTTCGAGCCCTCCAGGGGGCGGTGTGTCGCTTTTTTTTCTTTGCGCTGATAGCTTTTGAGAAAAGTTCTGACGGTGGTGAGAGAGCAGCACGGCTGCCTCCGTGGCGCAATTGGCTAGCGCGTTCGGCTGTTAACCGAAAGTTTAGAGGTTCGAGCCCTCCCGAGGGTGGTGTGTCGCTTTTTTCTCTTTGCGCTGATAGCTTTGGAGAAAAAGAGGTTCGAGCCCTCCTGGGGGCGGTGTGTCGCTTTTTTTTTCTTTGCGCTGATAGCTTTTGAGAAAAGTTCTGACGGTGGTGAGAGAGCAGCACGACTGCCTCCGTGGTGCCATCGGCTAGCGCGTTCGCTTGTTAACCGAAAGGTTGGAGGTTCAAGCCCTCCCGGGGGCGGTGTGTCACTTTTTTCTCTTTGCGCTGATAGCTTTGGAGAAAAAGAGGTTCTAGCCCTCCAGGGGGCGGTGTGTCGCTTTTTTTACGCTGATAGCTTTTAAGAAAAGTTCTGACGGTGGTGAGAGATCAGCACGACTGCCTCCGTGGCGCAATCGGCTAGCACGTTCGGCTGTTAACCGAAAGGTTGGACGTTCGAGGCCTCCCGGGGGCGGTGTGTCGCATTTTTATCTTTGCGCTCATAGCTTTGGAGGAATGTTTTGACGGTCGTGAGAGTGCAGCACAACTTCCTCCGCGGCGTATTCGGCTAACGAGTTCGGCTCTTAACCGAAAGGTTGGAGGTTCGAGCCCTCCCAGTGGCGGTGTGTCGCATTTTTTTCTTTGCGCTGATAGCTTTGGAGGAATGTTCTGACGGTCGTGAGAGTGCAGCACAACACCGTCCGCAGCGCAATCGGCTAACGAGTTCGGCTCTTAACCGAAAGGTTGGAAGTTCGAGCCCTCCCGAAGGCGGTGTGTCGCATTTTTATCTTTGCGCTGATAGCTTTGGAGGAATGTTCTGACGGTCGTGAGAGTGCACCACGACTGCCTGCGCGGCGCAATCGGCTAACGAGTTCGGCTCTTAACCGAAAGGTTGGAAGTTCGAGCCTTCCCGAGGGTGGTGTGTCGCATTTTTATCTTTGCGCTCATAGCTTTGGAGGAATGTTTTGACGGACGTGAGAGTGCAGCGCGGCTGCCTGCGCGGCGCAATCGGTAACGAGTTCGTCTCTTAACCGAAAGGTTGGAGGTTCGAGCCCTCCCAGTAGAGGTGTGTCGCATTTTTTTCTTTGCGCTGATAGCTTTGGAGGAATGTTCTGACGGTCGTGACAGTGCAGCACGACACCCTCCGCAGCGCAATTGGCTAACGAGTTCGGCTCTCAACCAAAAGGTTGGAAGTTCGAGCCCTCCCGAGGACGGTGTGACGCATTTTTATCTTTGCGCTCATAGCTTTGGAGGCATGTGCGGACGGTCGGGAGAGTGCAGCACGACTGCCTCCGCGGCGCAATCGGTAACGAGTTCGGCTCTAAACCGAAAGGTTGGACGTTCGAGGCCTCCCTGGGGGCGGTGTGTCGCATTTTTATCTTTGCGCTCATAGCTTTGGAGGAATGTTCTGACGGTAGTGAGAGTGCAGCGTGGCTGCCTCCGCGGCGCAATCGGTAACGAGTTCGGCTCTTAACCGAAAGGTTGGAAGTTCGAGCCCTCCCGAGGGCGGTGTGTCGCATTTTTATCTTTGCGCTGATAGCTTTGGAGGAATGTTCTGATGGTCGTGAGAGTGCAGCACGACTGCCTCCGCGGCGCAATCGGCTAACGTGTTCGGCTCTTAACCGAAAGGTTGGAAGTTCGAGCCCTCCCGAAGGCGGTGTGTCGCATTTTTATCTTTGCGCTCATAGCTTTGGAGGAATGTTTTGGCGGTCGTGAGAGTGCAGCGCGGCTGCCTCCGCGGCGCAATCGGTAACGAGTTCGGCTCTTAACCGAAAGGTTGGAGGTTCGAGCCCTCCCGGGGGCAGTGTGTCGCATTTTTTTCTTTGCGCTGATAGCTTTGGAGGAATGTTCTGACGGTCGTGAAAGAGCAGCACGACTGCCTCCGTGGCGCAATCGGCTAGCGCGTTCGGCTGTTAACCGAAAGTTTAGAGGTTCGAGCCCTCCTGGGGGCGGTGTGTCGCTTTTTTTTTCTTTGCGCTGATAGCTTTTGAGAAAAGTTCTGACGGTGGTGAGAGAGCAGCACGACTGCCTCCGTGGCGCAATCGGCTAGCGCGTTCAGCTGTTAACCGAAAGGTTGGAGGTTCGAGCCCTCCCGAGGGCGGTGTGTCTCTTTTTTTCTTTACGCTGATAGCTTTTGGGAAAACTTCTGACGGTGGGGAGAGAGCAGCACGACTGCCTCCGTGGCGCCATCGGCTAGCGCATTCGGCTGTTAACCGAAAGGTTGGAGGTTCGAGCCCTCCTGGGGGCGGTGTGTCCCTTTTTTTCTTTACGCTGATAGCTTTTGAGAAAAGTTCTGACGGTGGTGAAAGAGCAGCACGACTGCCTCCGTGGCGCAATTGGCTAGCGCGTTCGGCTGTTAACCGAAAGTTTAGAGGTTCGAGCCCTCCCGAGGGTGGTGTGTCGCTTTTTTCTCTTTGCGCTGATAGCTTTGGAGAAAAAGAGGTTCGAGCCCTCCTGGGGGCGGTGTGTCGCTTTTTTTTTCTTTGCGCTGATAGTTTTGAAAAAAGTTCTGACGGTGGTGAAAGAGCAGCACGGCTGCCTCCGTGGCGCAATAAGCTAGCGCGTTCGGCTGTTAACCGAATGGTTGGAGGTTCGAGCCCTCCCGAGGGCGGTGTGTCTCTTTTTTTCTTTACGCTGATAGCTTTTGAGAAAAGTTCTGACGGTGGTGAGAGAGCAGCACGACTGCCTCCGTGGCGCAATTGGCTAGCGCGTTCGGCTGTTAACCGAAAGTTTAGAGGTTCGAGCCCTCCCGAGGGTGGTGTGTCGCTTTTTTCTCTTTGCGCTGATAGCTTTGGAGAAAAAGAGGTTCGAGCCCTCCTGGGGGCGGTGTGTCGCTTTTTTTTTCTTTGCGCTGATAGCTTTTGAGAAAAGTTCTGACGGTGGTGAGAGAGCAGCACGGCTGCCTCCGTGGCGCAATTGGCTAGCGCGTTCGGCTGTTAACCGAAAGTTTAGAGGTTCGAGCCCTCCCGAGGGTGGTGTGTCGCTTTTTCCTCTTTGCGCTGATAGCTTTGGAGAAAAAAAGGGTCGAGCCCTCCTGGGGGCGGTGTGTCGCTTTTTTTTCTTTGCGCTGATAGCTTTTGAGAAAAGTTCTGACGGTGGTGAGAGAGCAGCACGGCTGCCTCCGTGGCGCAATAAGCTAGCGCGTTCGGCTGTTAACCGAATGGTTGGAGGTTCGAGCCCTCCCGAGGGCGGTGTGTCTCTTTTTTTCTTTACGCTGATGGCTTTTGAGAAAAGTTCTGACGGTGGTGAGAGAGCAGCACGACTGCCTCCGTGGTGCCATCGGCTAGCGCGTTCGCTTGTTAACCGAAAGGTTGGAGGTTCAAGCCCTCCCGGGGGCGGTGTGTCACTTTTTTCTCTTTGCGCTGATAGCTTTGGAGAAAAAGAGGTTCAAGCCCTCCAGGGGGCGGTGTGTCGCTTTTTTTACGCTGATAGCTTTTAAGAAAAGTTCTGGCGGTGGTGAGAGATCAGCACGACTGCCTCCGTGGCGCAATCGGCTAGCGCGTTCGGCTGTTAACCGAAAGGTTGGACGTTCGAGGCCTCCCGGGGGTGGTGTGTCGCATTTTTATCTTTGCGCTCATAGCTTTGGAGGAATGTTTTGACGGTCGTGAGAGTGCAGCACAACTTCCTCCGCGGCGTATTCGGCTAACGAGTTCGGCTCTTAACCGAAAGGTTGGAGGTTCGAGCCCTCCCAGTGGCGGTGTGTCGCATTTTTTTCTTTGCGCTGATAGCTTTGGAGGAATGTTCTGACGGTCGTGAGAGTGCAGCACGACACCGTCCGCAGCGCAATCGGCTAACGAGTTCGGTTCTTAACCGAAAGGTTGGAAGTTCGAGCCCTCCCGAAGGCGGTGTGTCGCATTTTTATCTTTGCGCTGATAGCTTTGGAGGAATGTTCTGACGGTCGTGAGAGTGCAGCACGACTGCCTGCGCGGCGCAATCGGCTAACGAGTTCGGCTCTTAACCGAAAGGTTGGAAGTTCGAGCCCTCCCGAGGGTGGTGTGTCGCATTTTTATCTTTGCGCTCATAGCTTTGGAGGAATGTTTTGACGGACGTGAGAGTGCAGCGCGGCTGCCTGCGCGGCGCAATCGGTAACGAGTTCGGCTCTTAACCGAAAGGTTGGAGGTTCGAGGCCTCCCGGGGGCGGTGTGTTGAATTTTTATCTTTGCGTTCATAGCTTTGGAGGAATGTTTTGACGGTCGTGAGAGTGCAGCGCGGCTGCCTCCGCGGCGCAATCGGTAACGAGTTCGTCTCTTAACCGAAAGGTTGGAGGTTCGAGCCCTCCCAGTAGAGGTGTGTCGCATTTTTTTCTTTGCGCTGATAGCTTTGGAGGAATGTTCTGACGGTCGTGACAGTGCAGCACGACACCCTCCGCAGCGCAATTGGCTAACGAGTTCAGCTCTTAACCAAAAGGTTGGAAGTTCGAGCCCTCCCGAGGGCGGTGTGTCGCATTTTTATCTTCGCGCTCATAGCTTTGGAGGAAATTTTTGACGGTCGTGAGAGCGCAGCGCGGCTGCCTCCGCGGCGCAATCGGTAACGAGTTCGGCTCTTAACTGAAAGGTTGGAGGTTCGAGGCCTCCCGGGGGCGGTGGTCGCATTTTTATCTTTGCGCTCATAGCTATAGCTTTGGAGGAATGTTTTGACGGTCGTGAAAGTGCAGCGCAGCTGCCTCCGCAGCGCAATCGGTAACGAGTTCGGCTCTTAACCGAAAGGTTGGAGGTTCGAGCCCTCCCGGGGGCGGTGTCTGTTGCTTTTTTCTCTTTGCGCTGATGGCTTTGGAGGAATGTTCTGACGATCGTGAGAGTGCAGCACGACTGCCTCCGCGGCGCAATCGGCTAACGAGTTCGGCTCTTAACCGAAAGGTTCGAGGTTCGAGCACTCCCGGGGGCGGTGTGTCGCATTTTTTCTTTGCGCTGATAGCTTTGGAGGAATGTTCTGACGGTCGTGAGAGTGCAGCACGACTGCCTCCGCGGCGCAATTGGTAACGAGTTCGGCTCTTAACCGAAAGTTTGGACGTTCGAGGCCTCCCGGGGTCGGTGTGTCGCATTTTTTTCTTTGCGCTGATAGCTTTGGAGGAATGTTCTGACGGTCGTGACAGTGCAGCACGACACCCTCCGCAGCGCAATTGGCTAACGAGTTCGGCTCTTAACCAAAAGGTTGGAAGTTCGAGCCCTCCCGAGGGCGGTGTGTCGAATTTTTATCTTTGCGTTCATAGCTTTGGAGGAATGTTTTGACGGTCGTGAGAGTGCAGCGCGGCTGCCTCCGCGGCGCAATCGGTAACGAGTTCGTCTCTTAACCGAAAGGTTGGAGGTTCGAGCCCTCCCAGTAGAGGTGTGTCGCATTTTTTTCTTTGCGCTGATAGCTTTGGAGGAATGTTCTGACGGTCGTGACAGTGCAGCACGACACCCTCCGCAGCGCAATTGGCTAACGAGTTCGGCTCTCAACCAAAAGGTTGGAAGTTCGAGCCCTCCCGAGGACGGTGTGACGCATTTTTATCTTTGCGCTCATAGCTTTGGAGGCATGTGCGGACGGTCGGGAGAGTGCAGCACGACTGCCTCCGCGGCGCAATCGGTAACGAGTTCGGCTCTAAACCGAAAGGTTGGACGTTCGAGGCCTCCCTGGGGCGGTGTGTCGCATTTTTATCTTTGCGCTCATAGCTTTGGAGGAATGTTTTGACGGCAGTGAGAGTGCAGCGTGGCTGCCTCCGCGGCGCAATCGGTAACGAGTTCGGCTCTTAACCGAAAGGTTGGAAGTTCGAGCCCTCCCGAGGGCGGTGTGTCGCATTTTTATCTTTGCGCTGATAGCTTTGGAGGAATGTTCTGATGGTCGTGAGAGTGCAGCACGACTGCCTCTGCGGCGCAATCGGCTAACGTGTTCGGCTCTTAACCGAAAGGTTGGAAGTTCGAGCCCTCCCGAAGGCGGTGTGTCGCATTTTTATCTTTGCGCTCATAGCTTTGGAGGAATGTTTTGGCGGTCGTGAGAGTGCAGCGCGGCTGCCTCCGCGGCGCAATCGGTAACGAGTTCGGCTCTTAACCGAAAGGTTGGAGGTTCGAGCCCTCCCGGGGGCGGTGTGTCGCATTTTTTTCTTTGCGCTGATAGCTTTGAAGGAATGTTCTGACGGTCGTGAAAGAGCAGCACGACTGCCTCCGTGGCGCAATCGGCTAGCGCGTTCGGCTGTTAACCGAAAGTTTAGAGGTTCGAGCCCTCCTGGGGGCGGTGTGTCGCTTTTTTTTCTTTGCGCTGATAGCTTTTGAGAAAAGTTCTGACGGTGGTGAGAGAGCAGCACGACTGCCTCCGTGGCGCAATCGGTTAGCGCGTTCGGCTGTTAACCGAAAGGTTGGAGGTTCGAGCCCTCCCGAGGGCGGTGTGTCTCTTTTTTTTCTTTACGCTGATAGCTTTTGGGAAAACTTCTGACGGTGGTGAGAGAGCAGCACGACTGCCTCCGTGGCGCCATCGGCTAGCGCATTCGGCTGTTAACCGAAAGGTTGCAGGTTCGAGCCCTCCTGGGGGCGGTGTGTCGCTTTTATTCTTTACGCTGATAGCTTTTGAGAAAAGTTCTGACGGTGGTGAAAGAGCAGCACGACTGCCTCCGTGGCGCATTCGGCTAGCGCGTTCGGCTGTTAACCGAAAGTTTAGAGGTTCGAGCCCTCCCGGGGTGGTGTGTCGCTTTTTTCTCTTTGCGCTGATTGCTTTGGAGAAAAAGAGGTTCGAGCCCTCCTGGGGGCGGTGTGTCGCTTTTTTTTCTTTCCGCTGATAGCTTTTGAGAAACGTTTTGACGGTGGTGAGAGAGCAGTACGACTGCCTCCGTGGCGCAATCGGCTAGCGCGTTCGGCTGTTAACCGAAAGGTTGGAGGTTCGAGCCCTCCCGGGGGCGGTGTGTCGCTTTTTTTCTTTCCGCTGATAGCTTTGGAGAAAAAGAGGTTCGAGCCCTCCTGGGGGCGGTGTGTCGCTTTTTTTTCTTTACGCTGATAGCTTTTGAGAAAAGTTCTGACGGTGGTGAGAGAGCAGCACGACTGCATCCGTGGCGCTATCGGCTAGCGCGTTCGGCTGTTAACCGAAAGGTTGAAGGTTCGAGCCCTCCCGGGGGCGATGTGTTGCTTTTTTTCTTTACGCTGATAGCTTTTGAGAAAAGTTCTGACGGTGGTGAGAGAGCAGCACGACTGCCTCCGTGGCGCAATTGGCTAGCGCGTTCGGCTGTTAACCGAAAGTTTAGAGGTTCGAGCCCTCCCGAGGGTGGTGTGTCGCTTTTTTCTCTTTGCGCTGATAGCTTTGGAGAAAAAGAGGTTCGAGCCCTCCTGGGGGCGGTGTGTCGCTTTTTTTTTTCTTTGCGCTGATAGCTTTTGAGAAAAGTTCTGACGGTGGTGAGAGAGCAGCACGGCTGCCTCCGTGGCGCAATAAGCTAGCGCGTTCGGCTGTTAACCGAATGGTTGGAGGTTCGAGCCCTCCCGAGGGCAGTGTGTCTCTTTTTTTCTTTACGCTGATAGCTTTTGAGAAAAGTTCTGACGGTGGTGAGAGAGCAGCACGACTGCCTCCGTGGCGCAATTGGCTAGCGCGTTCGGCTGTTAACCGAAAGTTTGGAAGTTCGAGCCCTCCCGAGGGTGGTGTGTCGCATTTTTATCTTTGCGCTCATAGCTTTGGAGGAATGTTTTGACGGATGTGAGAGTGCAGCGCGGCTGCCTGCGCGGCGCAATCGGTAACGAGTTAGGCTCTTAACCGAAAGGTTGGAGGTTCGAGGCCTCCCGGGGGTGGTGTGTCGCATTTTTATCTTTGCGTTCATAGCTTTGGAGGAATGTTTTGACGGACGTGAGAGTGCAGCGCGGCTACCTCCGCGGCGCAATCGGTAACGAGTTAGGCTCTTAACCGAAAGGTTGGAGGTTCGAGGCCTCCCGGGGGCGGTGTGTCGCATTTTTATCTTTCCGTTCATAGCTTTGGAGGTATGTTTTGACGGTCGTGAGAGTGCAGCGCGGCTGCCTCCGCGGCGCAATCGGTAACGAGTTCGGCTCTTAACCGAAAGGGGTGAGGTTCGAGCCCTCCCGGGGGTGGTGTGTCGCATTTTTTTCTTTGCGCTGATAGCTTTGGAGGAATGTTCTGACGGTCGTGAGAGTGCAGCACGACTGCCTCCGCAGCGCAATCGGCTAACGAGTTCGGCTCTTAACCGGAAGGTTGGAAGTTCGAGCCATCCACCGGTCGGTGTGTCGCATTTTTATCTTTACGCTGATAGCTTTTGAGAAAAGTTCTGATGGTGGTGAGAGAGCAGCATGACTGCTTCCGTGGCGCAAGCGGCTAGCGCGTTCGGATGTTAGCGGAAAGGTTGGAAGTTCTAGCCCTCCCGGGGGCGGTGTGTCGCTTTTTTTCTTAACGCTGATGGCTTTGTAGAAAAGGTCTGACGGTGGTGAAAGAGGAGCACGACTGCCTCCGTGGCGCAATTAGCTAGCGCGTTCGGCTGTTAACCGAAAGGTTGCAGGTTCGAGCCTTCCCGGGGGCGCTGTTGCGGTCTCTTTACTTTGCGTTGATAGCTTTGGAGGAATGTTCTGGCGGTCGTGAGAGTTCAGAATGACTGAATCCGCGGTGCAATCGGCTAACGAGTCCGGCTCTTAATCGAAAGGTTGGAGGTTCGAGGCCTCCCGGAGGCGGTGTGTCGCATTTTTATTTTTGCGCTCATAGCTTTGGAGGAATGTTTTGACGGTCGTGAAAATGCAGCGCGGCTGCCTCCGCGGCGCAATCGGCTAACGAGTTCGGCTCTTAAGCGGATGGTTGGAGGTTCAAGTCTTCCCAGGGGCGGTGTGTGTCGCTTTTTTTCTTTGCGCTGATGGCTTTGGAGCAATGTTCTGACGGTCGTGAGAGTGCAGCACGACTGCCTCCGCAGCGAAATCGGCTAACGAGTTCGGCTCTTAACCGAAAGGTTGGAGGTTCGACCCTCCCGGGGGCGGTGTGTCGCATTTTTTCTTATCGCTGATAGCTTTGGAGGAATGTTCTGACGGTCGTGAGAGTGCAGCACGACTGCCTTCGTTGCGCAATTGGCTTGCGTGATCGGCTGTAAACCGAAAGGTTGGAGGTTCGAGCCCTCCCGGGGGCGTTGTCTAGCTTCTTTTTTCTTTGCACTGTTAGCTTTGATGGAATGTTCTGACGGTGGTGAGAGTGCAGCACGACTGCCTCCGTGGCGCAATTGGCTAGCAAGTTCGGCATTTAACCGAAAGGTCGAAGGTTCGAGTCCTCGCGAGGACGTTGTCTTGCTACTTTTTCTTTGCGCTGATAGCTTTGGGGAAATGTTCTGTCATTGATGAGAGTACAGCACGACTGCCTCCGCGGCGCAATTGGCTAATGAGTTCGGCTATTGACCGAAATGTTGGAGGTTCGAGCCCTCCCGGGGGCATTGTCTAGCTTCTTTTTTCTTTGCACTGTTAGCCCTTATGGAAAGTTCTGACGCTGCTGAGAGTACAGCACGACTGCCTCTACGGCGCAATCTGCTAGCACGTTCGGCTGTTAACCGAAAGGTTGGAGGTTCGAGCCCTCCCGGGCGCGTTGTTTTGCTTTTTTTCTTTGCGCTGAGAGGTTTGGAGGAATGTTCTGACAGTCGTGAGAGTGCAGCACGACTGCCTCCGCGGCACAATCGGCTAACGAGTTCGGCTCTTAACCGAAAGGTTGGAGGTTCGAGCCCTCCTAGGGGCGGTGTGTCGCATTTTTTCTTTGCGCTGATAGCTTTGGAGGAATGTTCTGACGGTCGTGAGAGTGCAGCACGACTGCCTCCGTGGCGCAATCGGCTAACGAGTTCGGCTCTTAATCGAAAGGTTGGAGGTTCGAGGCCTCCCGGAGGCGGTGTGTCGCATTTTTATTTTTGCGCTCATAGCTTTGGAGGAATGTTTTGACGGTCGTGAAAATGCAGCGCGGCTGCCTCCGCGGCGCAATCGGCTAACGAGTTCGGCTCTTAACCGAAAGGTTGGAGGTTCGAGCCCTCCTGGGGGCAGTGTGTCGCATTTTTTCTTTGCGCTGATAGCTTTGGAGGAATGTTCTGACGGTCGTGAGAGTGCAGCACGACTGCCTCCGTGGCGCAATCGGTAACGAGTTCGGCTCTTAACCGAAAGGTTGGAGGTTAGAGCCCTTTCGGGGGCGGTGTGTCGCATTTTTTTTCTTTGCGCTCATAGCTTTGGAGGAAATTTTTGACGGTCGTGAGAGCGCAGCGCGGCTGCCTCCGCGGCGCAATCGGTAACGAGTTCGGCTCTTAACCGAAAGGTTGGAGGTTAGAGCCCTTTCGGGGGCGGTGTGTCGCATTTTTTTTCTTTGCGCTCATAGCTTTGGAGGAAAATTTTGACGGTCGTGAGAGCGCAGCGCGGCTGCCTCCGCGGCGCAATCGGTAACGAGTTCGGCTCTCAATCGAAAGGTTGGAGGTTCGAGGTCTCCCGGAGGCGGTGTGTCGCATTTTTATCTTTGCGCTCATAGCTTTGGAGGAATGTTTTGACGGTCGTGAAAGTGCAGCGCGGCTGCCTCGGCGGCGCAATCGGTAACGAGTTCAGCTCTTAACCGAAAGGTTGGAGGTTCGAGCCCTCCCGAGGGCGGTGTGTAGCTTTTTTTTCTTTGCGCTGATAGCTTTGGAGAAAAAGAGGTTCGAGCCCTCGTGGGGGCGGTGTGTAGCTTTTTTTACGCTGATTGCTTTTGAGAAAGGTTCTGACGGTGGTGAGAGAGCAGCACGACTGCCTCTGTCGCGCAAGCGTCTAGCGCTTTCGGCTGTTACCAGAAAGGTTGGAAGTTCGAGCCCTCCCGGGGGCGGTGTCTGTTGCTTTTTTCTCTTTGCACTGATGACTTTGGAGGAAGGTTCTGACGGTCGTGAGAGTGCAGCACGACTGCCTCCGCAGCGCAATCAGCTAACGAGTTCGGCTCTCAACCAAAAGGTTGGAAGTTCGAGCCCTCCCGAGGACGGTGTGTCGCATTTTCATCTTTGCGCTCATAGCTTTGGAGGAATGTTTTAACGGTCGTGAAAGTGCAGCGCGGCTGCCTCCGTGGCGCAATCGGCTATCGCGTCCGGCTGGTAACCGAAAGGTTGGAGGTTCGAGACCTCCCGAGGGTGGTGTGTCGCATTTTTATCTTTGCGCTCATAGCTTTGGAGGAATGTTTTGACGGATGTGAGAGTGCAGCGCGGCTGCCTGCGCGGCGCAATCGGTAACGAGTTAGGCTCTTAACCGAAAGGCTGGAGGTTCGAGGCCTCCCGGGGGCGGTGTGTCGCATTTTTATCTTTTCGTTCATAGCTTTGGAGGAATGTTTTGACGGACGTGAGAGTGCAGCGCGGCTGCCTGCGCGGCGCAATCGGCTAACGAGTTCGGCTCTTAACCGAAAGGTTGGAGGTTCGAGGCCTCCCGGGGGTGGTGTGTCGCATTTTTATCTTTGCGTTCATAGCTTTGGAGGAATGTTTTGACGGACGTGAGAGTGCAGCGCGGCTGCCTCCGCGGCGCAATCGGTAACGACTTAGGCTCTTAACCGAAAGGTTGGAGGTTCGAGGCCTCCCGGGGGCGGTGTGTCGCATTTTTATCTTTGCGTTCATAGCTTTGGAGGTATGTTTTGACGGTCGTGAGAGTGCAGCGCGGCTGCCTCCGCGGCGCAATCGGTAACGAGTTCGGCTCTTAACCGAAAGGGGTGAGGTTCGAGCCCTCCCGGGGGCGGTGTGTCGCATTTTTTTCTTTGCGCTGATAGCTTTGGAGGAATGTTCTGACGGTCGTGAGAGTGCAGCACGACTGCCTCCGCAGCGCAATCGGCTAACGAGTTCGGCTCTTAACCGGAAGGTTGGAAGTTCGAGCCATCCACCGGTCGGTGTGTCGCATTTTTATCTTTACGCTGATAGCTTTTGAGAAAAGTTCTGATGGTGGTGAGAGAGCAGCATGACTGCTTCCGTGGCGCAAGCGGCTAGCGCGTTCGGCTGTTAGCGGAAAGGTTGGAAGTTCTAGCTTTCCCGGGGGCGGTGTGTCGCTTTTTTTTCTTAAGGCTGATGGCTTTGTAGAAAAGTTCTGACGGTGGTGAAAGAGGAGCACGACTGCCTCCGTGGCGCAATTAGCTAGCGCGTTCGGCTGTTAACCGAAAGGTTGCAGGTTCGAGCCTTCCCGGGGGCGCTGTAGCGGTCTCTTTTCTTTGCGTTGATAGCTTTGGAGGAATGTTCTGGCGGTCGTGAGAGTTCAGAATGACTGCCTCCGCGGTGCAATCGGCTAACGAGTTCGGCTCTTAACCGAAAGTTTGGAGGTTCAAGTCCTCCCGGGGGTGGTGTGTGTTGCTTTTTTTTCTTTGCGCTCATAGCTTTGGAGGAATGTTTTGACTGTCGTGAGAGTGCAGCACGCCTGCCTCCGCGGCGCAATCGGCTAAGGAGTTCGGCTCTTAAGCGGATGGTTGGAGGTTCAAGTCTTCCCAGGGCCGGTGTGTGTCGCTTTTTTTTCTTTGCGCTGATGGCTTTGGAGCAATGTTCTGACGGTCGTGAGAGTGCAGCACGACTGCCTCCGCAGCGAAATCGGCTAACGAGTTCGGCTCTTAACCGAAAGGTTGGAGGTTCGACCCTCCCGGGGGCGGTGTGTCGCATTTTTTCTTATCGCTGATAGCTTTGGAGGAATGTTCTGACGGTCGTGAGAGTGCAGCACGACTGCCTTCGTTGCGCAATTGGCTTGCGTGATCGGCTGTAAACCGAAAGGTTGGAGGTTCGAGCCCTCCCGGGGGCGTTGTCTAGCTTCTTTTTTCTTTGCACTGTTAGCTTTGATGGAATGTTCTGACGGTGGTGAGAGTGCAGCACGACTGCCTCCGTGGCGCAATTGGCTAGCAAGTTCGGCATTTAACCGAAAGGTCGAAGGTTCGAGCCCTCGTGAGGACGTTGTCTTGCTACTTTTTTCTTTGCGCTGATAGCTTTGGAGAAATGTTCTGTCGTTGATGAGAGTACAGCACGACTGCCTCCGCGGCGCAATTGGCTAATGAGTTCGGCTATTGACCGAAATGTTGGAGGTTCGAGCCCTCCCGGGGGCATTGTCTAGCTTCTTTTTTCTTTGCACTGTTAGCCCTTATGGAAAGTTCTGACGCTGCTGAGAGTACAGCACGACTGCCTCTACGGCGCAATCTGCTAGCACGTTCGGCTGTTAACCGAAAGGTTGGAGGTTCGAGCCCTCCCGGGCGCGTTGTTTTGCTTTTTTTCTTTGCGCTGATAGGTTTGGAGGAATGTTCTGACAGTCGTGAGAGTGCAGCACGACTGCCTCCGCGGCACAATCGGCTAACGAGTTCGGCTCTTAACCGAAAGGTTGGAGGTTCGAGCCCTCCTGGGGGCGGTGTGTCGCATTTTTTCTTTGCGCTGATAGCTTTGGAGGAATGTTCTGACGGTCGTGAGAGTGCAGCACGACTGCCTCCGTGGCGCAATCGGCTAACGAGTTCGGCTCTTAATCGAAAGGTTGGAGGTTCGAGGCCTCCCGGAGGCGGTGTGTCGCATTTTTATCTTTGCGCTCATAGCTTTGGAGGAATGTTTTGATGGTCGTGAAAATGCAGCGCGGCTGCCTCCGCGGCGCAATCGGCTAACGAGTTCGGCTCTTAACCGAAAGGTTGGAGGTTCGAGCCCTCCTGGGGGCAGTGTGTCGCATTTTTTCTTTGCGCTGATAGCTTTGGAGGAATGTTCTTACGGTCGTGAGAGTGCAGCACGACTGCCTCCGTGGCGCAATCGGTAACGAGTTCGGCTCTTAACCGAAAGGTTGGAGGTTAGAGCCCTTTCGGGGGTGGTGTGTCGCATTTTTTTCTTTGCGCTCATAGCTTTGGAGGAAATTTTTGACGGTCGTGAGAGCGCAGCGCGGCTGCCTCCGGGGCGCAATCGGTAACGAGTTCGGCTCTTAACCGAAAGGTTGGAGGTTAGAGCCCTTTCGGGGGCGGTGTGTCGCATTTTTTTTCTTTGCGCTCATAGCTTTGGAGGAAATTTTTGACGGTCGTGAGAGCGCAGCGCGGCTGCCTTCGCGGCGCAATCGGTAACGAGTTCGGCTCTCAATCGAAAGGTTGGAGGTTCGAAGTCTCCGGGAGGCGGTGTGTCGCATTTTTATCTTTGCGCTCATAGCTTTGGAGGAATGTTTTGACGGTCGTGAAAGTGCAGCGCGGCTGCCTCCGCGGCGCAATCGGTAACGAGTTCGGCTCTTAACCGAAAGGTTGGAGGTTCGAGCCCTCCCGAGGGCGGTGTGTCGCTTTTTTTTCTTTGCGCTGATAGCTTTGGAGAAAAAGAGGTCCGAGCCCTCCTGGGGGCGGTGTGTAGCTTTTTTTACGCTGATTGCTTTTGAGAAAGGTTCTGACGGTGGTGAGAGAGCAGCACGACTGCCTCTGTCGCGCAAGCGTCTAGCGCTTTCGGCTGTTACCGGAAAGGTTGGAAGTTCGAGCCCTCCCGGGGGCGGTGTCTGTTGCTTTTTTCTCTTTGCACTGATGACTTTGGAGGAATGTTCTGACGGTCGTGAGAGTGCAGCACGACTGCCTCCGCAGCGCAATCAGCTAACGAGTTCGGCTCTCAACCAAAAGGTTGGAAGTTCGAGCCCTCCCGAGGACGGTGTGTCGCATTTTCATCTTTGCGCTCATAGCTTTGGAGGAATGTTTTAACGGTCGTGAAAGTGCAGCGCGGTCCTCCGTGGCGCAATCGGCTATCGCGTCCGGCTGGTAACCGAAAGGTTGGAGGTTCGAGACCTCCCGGGGGTGGTGTGTCGCTTTTTTTTTCTTTGCGCTGATAGCTTTGGAGAAAAAGAGGTTCGAGCCCTCCTGGGGGCGGTGTGTCGCTTTTTTACGCTGATAGCTTTTGAGAAAGGTTCTGACGGTGGTGAGAGAGCAGCACGACTGCCTCTGTCGCGCAAGCGTCTAGCGCTTTCGGCTGTTACCGGAAAGGTTGGAAGTTCGAGCCCTCCCGGGTGCGGTGTCTGTTGCTTTTTTCTCTTTGCACTGATGACTTTAGAGGAATGTTCTGACGGTCGTGAGAGTGCAGAACGACTGCCTCCGCAGCGCAATCAGCTAACGAGTTCGGCTCTCAACCAAAAGGTTGGAAGTTCGAGCCCTTCCGAGGACGGTGTGACGCATTTTTATCTTTGCGCTCATAGCTTTGGAGGAATGTGCGGACGGTCGGGAGAGTGCAGCACGACTGCCTCCGCGGCGCAATCGGTAACGAGTTCGGCTCTAAACCGAAAGGTTGGACGTTCGAGGCCTCCCTGGGGGTGGTGTGTCGCATTTTTATCTTTGCGCTGATAGCTTTGGAGGAATGTTCTGATGGTCGTGAGAGTGCAGCACGACTGCCTCCGCGGCGCAATCGGCTAACGTGTTCGGCTCTTAACCGAAAGGTTGGAAGTTCGAGCCCTCCCGAGGGCGGTGTGTCGCATTTTTTTCTTTGCGCTGATAGCTTTGGAGGAATGTTCTGACGGTCGTGAGAGTGCAGCACGACTGCCTCCGCAGCGCAATCGGCTAACGAGTTCGGCTCTTAACCGGAAGGTTGGAAGTTCGAGAGATCCCGCGGTCGGTGTGTCGCATTTTTATCTTTACGCTGATAGCTTTTGAGAAAAGTTCTGATGGTGGTGAGAGAGCAGCATGACTGCTTCCGTGGCGCAAGCGGCTAGCGCGTTCGGCTGTTAGCAGAAAGGTTGGAAGTTCGAGCCCTCCCGGGGGCGGTGTGTCGCTTTTTTTTTCTTAACGCTGATGGCTTTGTAGAAAAGTTCTGACGGTGGTGAAAGAGGAGCACGACTGCCTCCGTGGCGCAATTAGCTAGCGCGTTCGGCTGTTAACCAAAAGGTTGCAGGTTCGAGCCTTCCCGGGGGCGCTGTAGCGGTCTCTTTTCTTTGCGTTGATAGCTTTGGAGGAATGTTCTGGTGGTCGTGAGAGTTCAGAATGACTGCCTCCGCGTTGCAATCGGCTAACGAGTTCGGCTCTTAATCGAAAGTTTGGAGGTTCAAGTCCTCCCGGGGGTGGTGTGTGTTGCTTTTTTTTCTTTGCGCTCATAGCTTTGGAGGAATGTTTTGACTGTCGTGAGAGTGCAGCACGCCTGCCTCCGCGGCGCAATCGGCTAAGGAGTTCGGCTCTTAAGCGGATGGTTGGAGGTTCAAGTCTTCCCAGGGGCGGTGTGTGTCGCTTTTTTTTCTTTGCGCTGATGGCTTTGGAGCAATGTTCTGACGGTCGTGAGAGTGCAGCACGACTGCCTTCGTTGCACAATTGGCTTGCGTGATCGGCTGTAAACCGAAAGGTTGGAGGTTCGAGCCCTCCCGGGGGCGTTGTCTAGCTTCTTTTTTCTTGGCACTGTTAGCTTTGATGGAATGTTCTGACGGTGGTGAGAGTGCAGCACGACTGCCTCCGTGGCGCAATTGGCTAGCAAGTTCGGCATTTAACTGAAAGGTCGAAGGTTCGAGCCCTCGCGAGGACGTTGTCTTGCTACTTTTTTCTTTGCGCTGATAGCTTTGGAGAAATGTTCTGTCGTTGATGAGAGTAGAGCACGACTGCCTCCGCGGCGCAATTGGCTAATGAGTTTGGCTATTGACCGAAATGTTGGAGGTTCGAGCCCTCCCGGGGGCATTGTCTAGCTTCTTTTTTCTTTGCACTGTTAGCCCTTATGGAAAGTTCTGACGCTGCTGAGTGTACAGCACGACTGCCTCTACGGCGCAATCTGCTAGCACGTTCGGCTGTTAACCGAAAGGTTGGAGGTTCGAGCCCTCCCGGGCGCGTTGTTTTGCTTTTTTTCTTTGCGCTGATAGGTTTGGAGGAATGTTCTGACAGTCGTGAGAGTGCAGCACGACTGCCTCCGCGGCACAATCGGCTAACGAGTTCGGCTCTTAACCGAAAGGTTGGAGGTTCGAGCCCTCCTGGGGGCGGTGTGTCGCATTTTTTCTTTGCGCTGATAGCTTTGGAGGAATGTTCTGACGGTCGTGAGAGTGCAGCACGACTGCCTCCGTGGCGCAATCGGCTAACGAGTTCGGCTCTTAATCGAAAGGTTGGAGGTTCGAGGCCTCCCGGAGGCGGTGTGTCGCATTTTTATCTTTGCGCTCATAGCTTTGGAGGAATGTTTTGACGGTCGTGAAAATGCAGCGCGGCTGCCTCCGCGGCGCAATCGGCTAACGAGTTCGCTCTTAACCGAAAGGTTGGAGGTTCGAGCCCTCCTGGGGGCAGTGTGTCGCATTTTTTCTTTGCGCTGATAGCTTTGGAGGAATGTTCTGACGGTCGTGAGAGTGCAGCACGACTGCCTCCGTGGCGCAATCGGTAACGAGTTCGGCTCTTAACCGAAAGGTTGGAGGTTAGAGCACTTTCGGGGGTGGTGTGTCGCATTTTTTTCTTTGCGCTCATAGCTTTGGAGGAAATTTTTGACGGTCGTGAGAGCGCAGCGCGGCTGCCTCCGCGGCGCAATCGGTAACGAGTTCGGCTCTTAACCGAAAGGTTGGAGGTTAGAGCCCTTTCGGGGGCGGTGTGTCGCATTTTTTTTCTTTGCGCTCATAGCTTTGGAGGAAATTTTTGACGGTCGTGAGAGCGCAGCGCGGCTGCCTTCGCGGCGCAATCGGTAACGAGTTCGGCTCTCAATCGAAAGGTTGGAGGTTCGAGGTCTCCCGGAGGCGGTGTGTCGCATTTTTATCTTTGCGCTCATAGCTTTGGAGGAATGTTTTGATGGTCGTGAAAGTGCAGCGCGGCTGCCTCCGCGGCGCAATCGGTAACGAGTTCGGCTCTTAACCGAAAGGTTGGAGGTTCGAGCCTTCCCGAGGGCGGTGTGTCGCTTTTTTTTCTTTGCGCTGATAGCTTTGGAGAAAAAGAGGTCCGAGCCCTCCTGGGGGCGGTGTGTAGCTTTTTTTACGCTGATTGCTTTTGAGAAAGGTTCTGACGGTGGTGAGAGAGCAGCACGACTGCCTCTGTCGCGCAAGCGTCTAGCGCTTTCGGCTGTTACCGGAAAGGTTGGAAGTTCGAGCCCTCCCGGGGGCGGTGTCTGTTGCTTTTTTCTCTTTGCACTGATGACTTTGGAGGAATGTTCTGACGGTCGTGAGAGTGCAGCACGACTGCCTCCGCAGCGCAATCAGCTAACGAGTTCGGCTCTCAACCAAAAGGTTGGAAGTTCGAGCCCTCCCGAGGACGGTGTGTCGCCTTTTCATCTTTGCGCTCATAGCTTTGGAGGAATGTTTTAACGGTCGTGAAAGTGCAGCGCGGCTGCCTCCGTGGCGCAATCGGCTATCGCGTCCGGCTGGTAACCGAAAGGTTGGAGGTTCGAGACCTCCCGGGGGTGGTGTGTCGCTTTTTTTTCTTTGCGCTGATAGCTTTGGAGAAAAAGAGGTTCGAGCCCTCCTGGGGGCGGTGTGTCGCTTTTTTACGCTGATAGCTTTTGAGAAAGGTTCTGACGGTGGTGAGAGAGCAGCACGACTGCCTCTGTCGCGCAAGCGTCTAGCGCTTTCGGCTGTTACCGGAAAGGTTGGAAGTTCGAGCCCTCCCGGGTGCGGTGTCTGTTGCTTTTTTCTCTTTGCACTGATGACTTTGGAGGAATGTTCTGACGGTCGTGAGAGTGCAGAACGACTGCCTCCGCAGCGCAATCAGCTAACGAGTTCGGCTCTCAACCAAAAGGTTGGAAGTTCGAGCCCTCCCGAGGACGGTGTGACGCATTTTTATCTTTGCGCTCATAGCTTTGGAGGAATGTGCGGACGGTCGGGAGAGTGCAGCACGACTGCCTCCGCGGCGCAATCGGTAACGAGTTCGGCTCTAAACCGAAAGGTTGGACGTTCGAGGCCTCCCTGGGGGCGGTGTGTCGCATTTTTATCTTTGCGCTGATAGCTTTGGAGGAATGTTCTGATGGTCGTGAGAGTGCAGCACGACTGCCTCCGCGGCGCAATCGGCTAACGTGTTCGGCTCTTAACCGAAAGGTTGGAAGTTCGAGCCCTCCCGAGGGCGGTGTGTCGCATTTTTTTCTTTGCGCTGATAGCTTTGGAGGAATGTTCTGACGGTCGTGAGAGTGCAGCACGACTGCCTCCGCAGCGCAATCGGCTAACGAGTTCGGCTCTTAACCGGAAGGTTGGAAGTTCGAGACATCCCGCGGTCGGTGTGTCGCATTTTTATCTTTACGCTGATAGCTTTTGAGAAAAGTTCTGATGGTGGTGAGAGAGCAGCATGACTGCTTCCGTGGCGCAAGCGGCTAGCGCGTTCGGCTGTTAGCAGAAAGGTTGGAAGTTCGAGCCCTCCCGGGGGCGGTGTGTCGCTTTTTTTTTCTTAACGCTGATGGCTTTGTAGAAAAGTTCTGACGGTGGTGAAAGAGGAGCACGACTGCCTCCGTGGCGCAATTAGCTAGCGCGTTCGGCTGTTAACCGAAAGGTTGCAGGTTCGAGCCTTCCCGGGGGCGCTGTAGCGGTCTCTTTTCTTTGCGTTGATAGCTTTGGAGGAATGTTCTGGCGGTCGTGAGAGTTCAGAATGACTGCCTCCGCGGTGCAATCGGCTAACGAGTTCGGCTCTTAACCGAAAGTTTGGAGGTTCAAGTCCTCCCGGGGGTGGTGTGTGTTGCTTTTTTTTCTTTGCGCTCATAGCTTTGGAGGAATGTTTTGACTGTCGTGAGAGTGCAGCACGCCTGCCTCCGCGGCGCAATCGGCTAAGGAGTTCGGCTCTTAAGCGAAAGATTGGAGGTTCAAGTCTTCCCAGGGACGGTGTGTGTCGCTTTTTTTTCTTTGCGCTGATGGCTTTGGAGGAATGTTCTGACGGTCGTGAGAGTGCAGCACGACTGCCTCCGCAGCGAAATCGGCTAACGAGTTCGGCTCTTAACCGAAAGGTTGGAGGTTCGACCCTCCCGGGGGCGGTGTGTCGCATTTTTTCTTATCGCTGATAGCTTTGGAGGAATGTTCTGACGGTCGTGAGAGTGCAGCACGACTGCCTTCGTGTCGCAATTGGCTTGCGCGATCGGCTGTAAACCGAAAGGTTGGAGGTTCGAGCCCTCCCGGGGGCGTTGTCTAGCTTCTTTTTTCTTTGCACTGTTAGCTTTAATGGAATGTTCTGACGGTGGTGAGAGTGCAGCACGACTGCCTCCGTGGCGCAATTGGCTAGCAAGTTCGGCATTTAACCGAAAGGTCGAAGGTTCGAGCCCTCGCGAGGACGTTGTCTTGCAACTTTTTTCTTTGCGCTGATAGTTTTGGAGAAATGTTCTGTCGTTGATGAGAGTACAGCACGACTGTGTCACGAGGCCGTTTAACGGGCATGCACTCGTGTAGGTTCGTGTAAAAGCAAAAACCATCGATGACATAACCATCATCGGGAAAAGAGCTGACGAGACCATTTGCTTCCACCCTAATTCCCAACACTCAATATATTTAGAAACCCCTAAAAACAAATAGCAGACAAAGAACACAGCATACATAACTAGAAAGAGGTTAGCGAGAAGAACAAACGGCTAAAGACGTGAGCAGTGCATGGACATAAATGTTCAGTGTAAAATAAGCCGTGTCACAACATAGCGGGACGCGGTGCTTGCAGCGAAGGCTGTGCTACCAAGGAAGGCATGGACGCACTCACGTAAACGATGACAGTGGTGATGCGGGGCTTGCAACCGGTGCGACTGAGTAATGGTGAACACGCACTCGTGCAACAGGGGAAAGACTGGCGATTAGCTTGAGACGCTCACGAGGTTGACTTGCACGGAAGGAAGCGTCGGGCTGGTTGAAGTCAGTGACCTTCCGGCGTTCGGCAGCCGCAGCTCGCACACGAAGCCGGAGGCGTTTCTTGGCCAACGCCAGAAGACCAGAACAGGCCTGGCCCACGTCAGGTGACGAGAAGAAGCTCTGTGTCCAGGTGGGAGCCTGCTGAGACCTTGATGCAGGAGCTCTGCTGGCCGCCACTCCCACGCCCTGGCCATCTTCTTCACTTCGTCCTGACTCGGCCACGTCTGCCTGGCTTTAGGACTGTGGAACCGTCGGTGACGAGAGAACGCAGGCTGGTGGCGACGCGTCAGCGAACCAGGGTCAACCTGGCCAAGCAGCTGGGCGCACAGCTCAGGCCCGTAGCCCGACGGCTGTTGCTCGCCTGTTGAAATCAAAGTCCGCAGGTCCTAGGAAGGAGTTCAGGACCGGATGGCCACGGTGCTCTCGAGCGGGAACACGACAGCAGGAGGCCCCGGCCGGTCAAAGTCCTGCAGGCTCGGGTCTGACGCCCGACGGCCCATCTTCAGCGCCCGGTCCGGTGACGACCTTCCGCTTGCCCCGTCTTCTTTAACTCCCTTGATCTGCTCTGCTCAGGCTTCTCCTGCCGCTCTGGCCCACTTGTCTCGTCCCGATTGGAGATTCTGTACTTTCGTGGTACCCAGCCATTGGGCCTTGAAATCTCCGTGGAAGGACCTCATTGAAGCAAAATTTTCACGCCCACACGTGCCACAACCGAGCGTTATCTTCATCTTCTTCTGGCTGATGGAGTGGCGCACTTTTTAAACGCGCGCAATCACATCACAAAGCCCCCCTTTCGAAAAGTTTTTTTCCGTAATGAAAAAACTGCAGATAAGTGCGCGTTTCACCACACACAACACATATGCTGTCCAACGTTCACTGCCATCTTGCAATCAATCCACTTATTATACCTTGTGCGTTTGGACCAAATTTCCTTAAAGCCCAGTGCAGAGTTCACAGCCAAGCTACGGCGTGTCCTGCCCAAAACTAAGAAAATCACACTCCTTGTGAAATAAAGTTTTAAACACAGCATATTTACAACCAATGTAAGTCCTTGTGCAAGTCGTCTAAATCTAGATGTAGCGGCCGGTTATTTGAACTGAGCTTTCAGCTTATAGCGTCCCACACAAGGCAAACAGAATTATTGTTTTTTTTTTCGTCTGAATGGAAAGCGAAAATCTTGCAGCATTTTCGATCACAAATATGCCTGTAGTTCTGCCTCTCAAGTTCCCCACATCAAGCCTCCACTTCATCGCCTTTAGACCCATGCGTCTTGCCGACTCCTCTAGGTCTGCCCTACTCATGTTCCTGTTCTAGTGTGGAGAGGTAAGTGGTAAAAATGGTCTCGTCCTGTCGCGGACGCCAATTTGTCACGAGGCCGTTTAACGGGCATGCACTCGTGTAGGTTCGTGTAAAAGCAAAAACCATCGATGACATAACCATCATCGGGAAAAGAGCTGACGAGACCATTTGCTTCCACCCTAATTCCCAACACTCAATATATTTAGAAACCCCTAAAAACAAATAGCAGACAAAGAACACAGCATACATAACTAGAAAGAGGTTAGCGAGAAGAACAAACGGCTAAAGACGTGAGCAGTGCATGGACATAAATGTTCAGTGTAAAATAAGCCTTGTCACAACATAGCGGGACGCGGTGCTTGCAGCGAAGGCTGTGCTACCAAGGAAGGCATGGACGCACTCACGTAAACGATGACAGTGGTGATGCGGGGCTTGCAACCGGTGCGACTGAGTAATGGTGAACACGCACTCGTGCAACAGGGGAAAGACTGGCGATTAGCTTGAGACGCTCACGAGGTTGACTTGCACGGAAGGAAGCGTCGGGCTGGTTGAAGTCAGTGACCTTCCGGCGTTCGGCAGCCGCAGCTCGCACACGAAGCCGGAGGCGTTTCTTGGCCAACGCCAGAAGACCAGAACAGGCCTGGCCCACGTCAGGTGACGAGAAGAAGCTCTGTGTCCAGGTGGGAGCCTGCTGAGACCTTGATGCAGGAGCTCTGCTGGCCGCCACTCCCACGCCCTGGCCATCTTCTTCACTTCGTCCTGACTCGGCCACGTCTGCCTGGCTTTAGGACTGTGGAACCGTCGGTGACGAGAGAACGCAGGCTGGTGGCGACGCGTCAGCGAACCAGGGTCAACCTGGCCAAGCAGCTGGGCGCACAGCTCAGGCCCGTAGCCCGACGGCTGTTGCTCGCCTGTTGAAATCAAAGTCCGCAGGTCCTAGGAAGGAGTTCAGGACCGGATGGCCACGGTGCTCTCGAGCGGGAACACGACAGCAGGAGGCCCCGGCCGGTCAAAGTCCTGCAGGCTCGGGTCTGACGCCCGACGGCCCATCTTCAGCGCCCGGTCCGGTGACGACCTTCCGCTTGCCCCGTCTTCTTTAACTCCCTTGATCTGCTCTGCTCAGGCTTCTCCTGCCGCTCTGGCCCACTTGTCTCGTCCCGATTGGAGATTCTGTACTTTCGTGGTACCCAGCCATTGGGCCTTGAAATCTCCGTGGAAGGACCTCATTGAAGCAAAATTTTCACGCCCACACGTGCCACAACCGAGCGTTATCTTCATCTTCTTCTGGCTGATGGAGTGGCGCACTTTTTAAACGCGCGCAATCACATCACAGACTGCCTCCGCGGCGCAGTTGGCTAATGAGTTCGGCTATTGACCGAAATGTTGGAGGTTCGAGCCCTCCCGGGGGCATTGTCTAGCTTCTTTTTTCTTTGCACTGTTAGCTTTGATGGAAAGTTCTGACGCTGCTGAGAGTACAGCACGACTGCCTCTACGGCGCAATCTGCTAGCACGTTCGGCTGTTAACCGAAAGGTTGGAGGTTCGAGCCCTCCCGGGCGCGTTGTTTTGCTTTTTTTCTTTGCGCTGATAGGTTTTGAGAAAAGTTTTCACAGTGGTGAGAGATCAGCACGACTGCCTCCTTGGCGCAATCGGCTAGCGCGTCCGGCTGTTAACCGAAAGGTTGGAGGTTCGAGCCCTCCAGGGGGCGGTGTGTCGCTTTTCTTTCTTTCTGCTGATAGCTTTTGAGAAAAGTTCTGACGATGGTGAGAGAGCAGCACGACTGCCTCCGGGGCGCAATCGGCTATCGCGTCCGGCTGGTAACCGAAAGGTTGGAGGTTCGAGACCTCCCGGGGGTGGTGTGTCGCTTTTTTTTCTTTGCGCTGATAGCTTTGGAGAAAAAGAGGTTCGAGCCCTCCTGGGGGCGGTGTGTCGCTTTTTTTACGCTGATAGCTTTTGAGAAAGGTTCTGACGGTGGTGAGAGAGCAGCACGACTGCCTCTGTCGCGCAAGCGTCTAGCGCTTTCGGCTGTTACCGGAAAGGTTGGAAGTTCGAGCCATCCCGGGGGCGGTGTCTGTTGCTTTTTTCTCTTTGCACTGATGACTTTGGAGGAATGTTCCTCGGTAGTGAGAGTGCAGCACGACTGCCTCCGCAGCGCAATCAGCTAACGAGTTCGGCTCTCAACCAAAAGGTTGGAAGTTGGAGCCCTCCCGAGGGCGGTGTGACGCATTTTTATCTTTGCGCTCATAGCTTTGGAGGAATGTGCGGACGGTCGGGAGAGTGCAGCACGACTGCCTCCGCGGCGCAATCGGTAACGAGTTCGGCTCTTAACCGAAAGTTTGGACGTTCGAGGCCTCCCGGGGTCGGTGTGTCGCATTTTTATCTTCGCGCTCATAGCTCTGGAGGAATGTTTTGACGGTCTTGAGAGTGCAGCGCGGCTGCCTCCGCGGCGCAATCGGTAACGAGTTCGGCTCTTAACCAAAAGGTTGGAAGTTCGAGCCCTCCCGAAGGCGGTGTGTCGCATTTTTATCTTTGCGCTGATAGCTTTGGAGGAATGTCCTGACGTTCGTGAGAGTGCAGCACGACTGCCTGCGCGGCGCAATCGGTAACGAGTTCGGCTCTTAACCGAAAGGTTGGAAGTTCGAGCCCTCCCGAGGGTGGTGTGTCGCATTTTTATCTTTGCGCTCATAGCTTTGGAGGAATGTTTTGACGGACGTGAGAGTGCAGCGCGGCTGCCTCCGCGGCGCAATCGGTAACGAGTTAGGCTTTTAACCGAAAGGTTGGAGGTTCGAGGCCTCCCGGAGGCGGTGTGTCGCATTTTTATCTTTGCGTTCATAGCTTTGGAGGAATGTTCTGACGGTCGTGAGAGTGCAGCACGACTGCCTGCGCGGCGCAATCAGCTAACGAGTTCGGCTCTTAACCGAAAGGTTGGAAGTTCGAGCCCTCCCGAGGGTGGTGTGTCGCATTTTTATCTTTGCGCTCATAGCTTTGGAGGAATGTGTTGACGGACGTGAGAGTGCAGCGCGGCTGCCTGCGCGGCGCAATCGGTAACGAGTTAGGCTCTTAACCGAAAGGTTGGAGGTTCGAGCCCTCCCGGGGGCGGTGTGTCGCATTTTTTTCTTTGCGCTGATAGCTTTGGAGGATTGTTCTGACGGTGGTGAGAGAGCAGCACGACTGCCTCCGTGGCGCAATCGGCTAGCGCGTTCGGCTGTTAACCGAAAGGTTGGAGGTTCGAGCCCTCCATGGGGCGGTGTGTCGCTTTTTTATCTTTGCGTTCATAGCTTTGGAGGAATGTTTTGACGGACGTGAGAGGAGTGCAGCAAAGCTGCCTCCGCGGCGCAATCGGCTAACGTGTTCGGCTCTTAACCGAAAGGTTGGAAGTTCGAGCCCTTCCGAGGGCGGTGTGTCGCATTTTTATCTTTGCGCTCATAGCTTTGGAGGAATGTTTTGGCGGTCGTGAGAGTGCAGCGCGGCTGCCTCCGCGGCGCAATCGGTAACGAGTTTGGCTCTTAACCGAAAGGTTGGAGGTTCGAGCCCTCCCGGGGGCGGTGAGTCGCATTTTTTTCTTTGCACTGATAGCTTTGGAGGAATATTCTGACGGTCGTGAGAGTGCAGCACGACTGCCTCCGTGGCGGAATCGGCTAACGAGTTCGGCTCCTAACGGAAAGGTTGGAGGTTCGAGCCCTCCAGGGGGCGGTGTGCCGCTTTTTTTTCTTTCCGCTGATAACTTTTGAGAAAAGTTTTCAGGGTGGTGAGAGATCAGCACGACTGCCTCCGTGGCGCAATCGGCTAGTGCGTTCGGCTGTTAGCGGAAATGTTGGAAGTTCGAGAACTCCCGGGGGCGTTGTGTCGCTTTTTTTTTCTTAACGCTGATGGCTTTGTAGAAAAGTTCTGACGGTGGTGAAAGAGGAGCACGACTGCCTCCGTGGCGCAATTAGCTAGCGCGTTCGGCTGTTAAACGAAAGGTTGCAGGTTCGAGCCTTCCTGGGGGCGCTGTAGTGGTCTCTTTTCTTTGCGTTGATAGCTTTGGAGGAATGTTTTGACGGACGTGAGAATGCAGCGCGGCGCAATCGGTAACGAGTTAGGATCTTAACCGAAAGGTTGGAGGTTCGAGGCCTCCCGGGGGCGGTGTGTCGCATTTTTATCTTTGCGTTCATAGCTTTGGAGGAATGTTTTGACGGACGTGAGAGTGCAGCGCGGCTGCCTGCGCGGCGCAATCGGCTAACGAGTTCGGCTCTTAACCGAAAGGTTGGAGGTTCGAGGCGTCCCGGGGGCGGTGTGTCGCATTTTTATCTTTGCGTTCATAGCTTTGGAGGAATGTTTTGACGGACGTGAGAGGAGTGCAGCGCGGCTGCCTCCGCGGCGCAATCGGTAACGAGTTAGGCTCTTAACCGAAAGGTTGGAGGTTCGAGGCCTCCCGGGGGCGGTGTGTCGCATTTTTATCTTTGCGTTCATAGCTTTGGAGGTATGTTTTGACGGTCGTGAGAGTGCAGCGCGGCTGCCTCCGCGGCGCAATCGGTAACGAGTTCGGCTCTTAACCGAAAGGTTGGAAGTTTGAGCCCTCTCGAGGGCGGTGTGTCGCATTTTTATCTTTGCGCTGATAGCTTTGGAGGAATGTTCTGATGGCCGTGAGAGTGCAGCACGACTGCCTCCGCGGCGCAATTGGCTAACGTGTTCGGCTCTTAACCGAAAGGTTGGAAGTTCGAGCCCTCCCGAGGGCGGTGTGTCGCATTTTTATCTTTGCGCTCATAGCTTTGGAGGAATGTTTTGGCGGTCGTGAGAGTGCAGCGCGGCTGCCTCCGCGGCGCAATCGGTAACGAGTTCGGCTCTTAACCGAAAGGTTGGAGGTTCGAGCCCTCCCGGGGGCGGTGAGTCGCATTTTTTTCTTTGCACTGATAGCTTTGGAGGAATATTCTGACGGTCGTGAGAGTGCAGCACGACTGCCTCCGTGGCGGAATCGGCTAACGAGTTCGGCTCCTAACGGAAAGGTTGGAGGTTCGAGCCCTCCAGGGGGCGGTGTGTCGCTTTTTTTTCTTTCCGCTGATATCTTTTGAGAAAAGTTTTCAGGGTGGTGAGAGATCAGCACGACTGCCTCCGTGGCGCAATCGGCTAGTGCGTTCGGCTGTTAAGGGAAATGTTGGAAGTTCGAGACCTCCCGGGGGCGGTGTGTCGCTTTTTTTTCTTAACGCTGATGGCTTTGTAGAAAAGTTCTGACGGTGGTGAAAGAGGAGCACGACTGCCTCCGTGGCGCAATTAGCTAGCGCGTTCGGCTGTTAACCGAAAGGTTGCAGGTTCGAGCCTTCCTGGGGGCGCTGTAGTGGTCTCTTTTCTTTGCGTTGATAGCTTTGGAGGAATGTTCTGACGGTCGTGAGAGTGCAGCATGACTGCCTCCGCGGTGCAATCGGCTAACGAGTTCGGCTCTTAACCGAAAGGTTGGAGGTTCGAGCCCTCCCGGGGGTGGTGTGTGTTGCTTTTTTTTTCTTTGCGCTCATAGCTTTGGAGGAATGTTTTGACGGTCGTGAGAGTGCAGCACGCCTGCCTCCGCGGCGCAATCGCCTAAGGAGTTCGGCTCTTAAGCGGATGGTTGGAGGTTCAAGTCTTCCCAGGGGCGGTGTGTGTCGCATTTTTTTCTTTGCGCTGATAGCTTTTGAGAAAAGTTCTGACGGTGGTGAGAGATCAGCACGACTGCCTCCGTGGCGCAATCGGCTAGCGCGTTCGGCTGTTAACCGAAAGGTTAGACGTTCGAGGCCTCCCGAGGGCGGTGTGTCGCATTTTTATCTTTGCGCTCATAGCTTTGGAGGAATGTTCTGATGGTCGTGAGAGTGCAGCACGACTGCCTCCGCGGCGCAATTGGCTAACGTGTTCGGCTCTTAACCGAAAGGTTGGAAGTTCGAGCCCTCCCGACGGCGGTGTGTCGCATTTTTATCTTCGCGCTCATAGCTTTGGAGGAAATTTTTGACGGTCGTGAGAGCGCAGCGCGGCAGCCTCCGCGGCGCAATCGGTAACGAGTTCGGCTCTTAACTGAAAGGTTGGAAGTTCGAGCCCTCCCGAAGGCGGTGTGTCGCATTTTTATCTTTGCGCTGATAGCTTTGGAGGAATGTTCTGACGGTCGTGAGAGTGCAGCACGACTGCCTGCGCGGCGCAATCGGCTAACGAGTTCGGCTCTTAACCGAAAGGTTGGAAGTTCGAGCCCTCCCGAGGGTGGTGTGTCGCATTTTTATCTTTGCGCTCATAGCTTTGGAGGAATGTTTTGACGGACGTGAGAGTGCAGCGCGGCTGCCTCCGCGGCGCAATCGGTAACGAGTTAGGCTCTTAACCGAAAGGTTGGAGGTTCGAGGCCTCCCGGGGGCGGTGTGTCGCATTTTTATCTTTGCGTTCATAGCTTTGGAGGAATGTTCTGACGGTCGTGAGAGTGCAGCACGATTGCCTGCGCGGCGCAATCGGCTAACGAGTTCGGCTCTTAACCGAAAGGTTGGAAGTTCGAGCCCTCCCGAGGGTGGTGTGTCGCATTTTTATCTTTGCGCTCATAGCTTTGGAGGAATGTTTTGACGGACGTGAGAGTGCAGCGCGGCTGCCTGCGCGGCGCAATCGGTAACGAGTTAGGCTCTTAACCGAAAGGTTGGAGGTTCGAGGCCTCCCGGGGGCGGTGTGTCGCATTTTTATCTTTTCGTTCATAGCTTTGGAGGAATGTTTTGACGGACGTGAGAGTGCAGCGCGGCTGCCTGCGCGGCGCAATCGGCTAACGAGTTCGGCTCTTAACCGAAAGGTTGTAGGTTCGAGGCCTCCCGGGGGGGTGAGTCGCATTTTTATCTTTGCGTTCATAGCTTTGGAGGAATGTTTTGACGGACATGAGAGTGCAGCGCGGCTGCCTCCGCGGCGCAATCGGTAACGAGTTAGGCTCTTAACCGAAAGGTTGGAGGTTCGAGGCCTCCCGGGGGCGGTGTGTCGCATTTTTATCTTTGCGTTCATAGCTTTGGAGGTATGTTTTGACGGTCGTGAGAGTGCAGCGCGGCTGCCTCCGCGGCGCAATCGGTAACGAGTTCGGCTCTTAACCGAAAGGGGTGAGGATCGAGCCCTCCCGGGGGCGGTGTGTCGCATTTTTTTCTTTGCGCTGATAGCTTTGGAGGAATGTTCTGACGGTCGTGAGAGTGCAGCACGACTGCCTCCGTAGCGCAATCGGCTAACGAGTTCGGCTCTTAACCGGAAGGTTGGAAGTTCGAGCCATCCCGCGGTCGGTGTGTCGCAGTTTTATCTTTACGCTGATAGCTTTTGAGAAAAGTTCTGATGGTGGTGAGAGAGCAGCATGACTGCTTCCGTGGCGCAAGCGGCTAGTGCGTTCGGCTTTTAGCGGAAAGGTTGGAAGTTCGAGCCCTCCCGGGGGCGGTGGGTCGCTTTTTTTTTCTTAACGCTGAAGGCTTTGTAGAAAAGTTCTGACGGTGGTGAAAGAGGAGCACGACTGCCTCCGTGGCGCAATTAGCTAGCGCGTTCGGCTGTTAACCGAAAGGTTGCAGGTTCGAGCCTTCCCGGGGGCGCTGTAGCGGTCTCTTTTCTTTGCGTTGATAGCTTTGGAGGAATGTTCTGGCGGTCGTGAGAGTTCAGAATGACTGCCTCCGCGGTGCAATCGGCTAACGAGTTCGGCTCTTAACCGAAAGTTTGGAGGTTCAAGTCCTCCCGGGGGTGGTGTGTGTTGCTTTTTTTTCTTTGCGCTCATAGCTTTGGAGGAATGTTTTGACTGTCGTGAGAGTGCAGCACGCCTGCCTCCGCGGCGCAATCGGCTAAGGAGTTCGGCTCTTAAGCGGATGGTTGGAGGTTCAAGTCTTCCCAGGGGCGGTGTGTGTCGCTTTTTTTTCTTTGCGCTGATGGCTTTGGAGCAATGTTCTGACGGTCGTGAGAGTGCAGCACGACTGCCTCCGCAGCGAAATCCGCTAACAAGTTCGGCTCTTAACCGAAAGGTTGGAGGTTCGACCCTCCCGGGGGCGGTGTGTCGCATTTTTTCTTATCGCTGATAGCTTTGGAGGAATGTTCTGACGGTCGTGAGAGTGCAGCACGACTGCCTTCGTTGCGCAATTGGCTTGCGTGATCGGCTGTAAACCGAAAGGTTGGAGGTTCGAGCCCTCCCGGGGGCGTTGTCTAGCTTCTTTTTTCTTTGCACTGTTAGCTTTGATGGAATGTTCTGACAGTGGTGAGAGTGCAGCACGACTGCCTCCGTGGCGCAATTGGCTAGCAAGTTCGGCATTTAACCGAAAGGTCGAAGGTTCGAGCCCTCGCGAGGACGTTGTCTTGCTACTTTTTTCTTTGCGCTGATAGCTTTGGAGAAATGTTCTGTCGTTGATGAGAGTACAGCACGACTGCCTCCGCGGCGCAATTGGCTAATGAGTTCGGCTATTGACCGAAATGTTGGAGGTTCGAGCCCTCCCGGGGGCATTGTCTAGCTTCTTTTTTCTTTGCACTGTTAGCCCTTATGGAAAGTTCTGACGCTGCTGAGAGTACAGCACGACTGCCTCTACGGCGCAATCTGCTAGCACGTTCGGCTGTTAACCGAAAGGTTGGAGGTTCGAGCCCTCCCGGGCGCGTTGTTTTGCTTTTTTTCTTTGCGCTGATAGCTTTGGAGGAACGTGCGGACGGTCGGGAGAGTGCAGCACGACTGCCTCCGCGGCGCAATCGGTAACGAGTTCGGCTCTAAACCGAAAGGTTGGACGTTCGAGGCCTCCCGGGGGCGGTGGTCGCATTTTTATCTTTGCGCTCATAGCTTTGGAGGAATGTTTTGACGGTCGTGAAAGTGCAGCGCGGCTGCCTCCGCTGCGCAATCGGTAACGAGTTCGGCTCTTAACCGAAAGGTTGGAGGTTCGAGCCCTCCCGGGGGTGGTGTCTGTTGCTTTTTTCTCTTTGCGCTGATGGCTTTGGAGGAATGTTCTGACGATCGTGAGAGTGCAGCACGACTGCCTCCGCGGCGCAATCGGCTAACGAGTTCGGCTCTTAACCGAAAGGTTGGAGGTTCGAGCACTCCCGGGGGCGGTGTGTCGCATTTTTTCTTTGCGCTGATAGCTTTGGAGGAATGTTCTGACGGTCGTGAGAGTGCAGCACGACAGCCTCCGCGGCGCAATTGGTAACGAGTTCGGCTCTTAACCGAAAGTTTGGACGTTCGAGGCCTCCCGGGGTCGGTGTGTCGCATTTTTATCTTCGCGCTCATAGCTCTGGAGGAATATTTTGACGGTCTTGAGAGTGCAGCGCGGCTGCCTCCGCGGCGCAATCGGTAACGAGTTCGGCTCTTAACCAAAAGGTTGGAAGTTCGAGCCCTCCCGAAGGCGGTGTGTCGCATTTTTATCTTTGCGCTGATAGCTTTGGAGGAATGTTCTGACGGTCGTGAGAGTGCAGCACGACTGCCTGCGCGGCGCAATCGGCTAACGAGTTCGGCTCTTAACCGAAAGGTTGGAAGTTCGAGCCCTCCCGAGGACGGTGTGACGCATTTTTATCTTTGCGCTCATAGCTTTGGAGGAATGTGCGGACGGTCGGGAGAGTGCAGCACGACTGCCTCCGCGGCGCAATCGGTAACGAGTTCGGCTCTAAACTGAAAGGTTGGACGTTCGAGGCCTCCCTGGGGCGGTGTGTCGCATTTTTATCTTTGCGCTCATAGCTTTGGAGGAATGTTTTGACGGTAGTGAGAGTGCAGCGTGGCTGCCTCCGCGGCGCAATCGGTAACGAGTTCGGCTCTTAACCGAAAGGTTGGAAGTTCGAGCACTCCCGAGGGTGGTGTGTCGCATTTTTATCTTTGCGCTGATAGCTTTGGAGGAATGTTCTGATGGTCGTGAGAGTGCAGCACGACTGCCTCCGCGGCGCCATCGGCTAACGTGTTCGGCTCTTAACCGAAAGGTTGGAAGTTCGAGCCCTCCCGAGGGCGGTGTGTCGCATTTTTTTCTTTGCGATGATAGCTTTGGAGGAATGTTCTGATGGTCGTGAGAGTGCAGCACGACTGCCTCCGCGGCGCAATCGGCTAACGTGTTCGGCTCTTAACCGAAAGGTTGGAAGTTCGAGCCCTCCCGAGGGCGGTGTGTCGCATGTTTATCTTCGCGCTCATAGCTTTGGAGGAAATTTTTGACGGTCGTGAGAGCGCAGCGCGGCAGCCTCCGCGGCGCAATCGGTAACGAGTTCGGCTCTTAACTGAAAGGTTGGAGGTTTGAGGCCTCCCGGGGGCGGTGGTCGCATTTTTATCTTTGCGCTCATAGCTTTGGAGGAATGTTTTGACGGTCGTGAAAGTGCAGCGCAGCTGCCTCCGCTGCGCAATCGGTAACGAGTTCGGCTCTTAACCGAAAGGTTGGAGGTTCGAGCCCTGCCGGGGGCGGTGTCTGTTGCTTTTTTCTCTTTGCGCTGATGGCTTTGGAGGAATGTTCTGACGATCGTGAGAGTGCAGCACGACTGCCTCCGTGGCGCAATCGGCTAACGAGTTCGGCTCTTAACCGAAAGGTTGGAGGTTCGAGCACTCCCGGGGGCGGTGTGTCGCATTTTTTCTTTGCGCTGATAGCTTTGGAGGAATGTTCTGACGGTCGTGAGAGTGCAGCACGACTGCCTCCGCTGCGCAATTGGTAACGAGTTCGGCTCTTAACCGAAAGTTTGGACGTTCGAGGTCTCCCGGGGTCGGTGTGTCGCATTTTTATCTTCGAGCTCATAGCTCTGGAGGAATGTTTTGACGGTCTTGAGAGTGCAGCGCGGCTGCCTCCGTGGCGCAATCGGTAACGAGTTCGGCTCTTAACCAAAAGGTTGGAAGTTCGAGCCCTCCCGAAGGCGGTGTGTCGCATTTTTATCTTTGCGCTGATAGCTTTGGAGGAATGTTCTGGCGGTCGTGAGAGTGCAGCACGACTGCCTGCGCGGCGCAATCGGCTAACGAGTTCGGCTCTTAACCGAAAGGTTGGAAGTTCGAGCCCTCCCGAGGGTGGTGTGTCGCATTTTTATCTTTGCGCTCATAGCTTTGGAGGAATGTTTTGACGGACGTGAGAGTGCAGCGCGGCTGCCTGCGCGGCGCAATCGGTAACGAGTTAGGCTCTTAACCGAAAGGTTGGAGGTTCGAGGCCTCCCGGGGGTGGTGTGTCGCATTTTTATCTTTTCGTTCATAGCTTTGGAGGAATGTTTTGACGGACGTGAGAGTGCAGCGCGGCTGCCTGCGCGGCGCAATCGACTAACGAGTTCGGCTCTTAACCGAAAGGTTGGAGGTTCGAGGCCTCCCGGGGGGGTGAGTCGCATTTTTATCTTTGCGTTCATAGCTTTGGAGGAATGTTTTGACGGACGTGCGAGTGCAGCGCGGCTGCCTCCGCGGCGCAATCGGTAACGAGTTAGGCTCTTAACCGAAAGGTTGGAGGTTCGAGGCCTCCCGGGGGCGGTGTGTCGCATTTTTATCTTTGCGTTCATAGCTTTGGAGGTATGTTTTGACGGTCGTGAGAGTGCAGCGCGCCTGCCTCCGCGGCGCAATCGGTAACGAGTTCGGCTCTTAACCGAAAGGGGTGAGGATCGAGCCCTCCCGGGGGCGGTGTGTCGCATTTTTTTCTTTGCGCTGATAGCTTTGGAGGAATGTTCTGACGGTCGTGAGAGTGCAGCACGACTGCCTCCGCAGCGCAATCGGCTAACGAGTTCGGCTCTTAACCGGAAGGTTGGAAGTTCGAGCCATCCCGCGGTCGGTGTGTCGCATTTTTATCTTTACGCTGATAGCTTTTGAGAAAAGTTCTGATGGTGGTGAGAGAGCAGCATGACTGCCTCCGTGGCGCAATTAGCTAGCGCGTTCGGCTGTTAACCGAAAGGTTGCAGGTTCGAGCCTTCCCGGGGGCGCTGTAGCGGTCTCTTTTCTTTGCGTTGATAGCTTTGGAGGAATGTTCTGGCGGTCGTGAGAGTTCAGAATGACTGCCTCCGCGGTGCAATCGGCTAACGAGTTAGGCTCTTAACCGAAAGGTTGGAGGTTCAAGTCCTCCCGGGGGTGGTGTGTGTTGCTTTTTTTTCTTTGCGCTCATAGCTTTGGAGGAATGTTTTGACTGTCGTGAGAGTGCAGCACGCCTGCCTCCGTGGCGCAATCGGCTAAGGAGTTCGGCTCTTAAGCGGATGGTTGGAGGTTCAAGTCTTCCCAGGGGCGGTGTGTGTCGCTTTTTTTTCTTTGCGCTGATGGCTTTGGAGCAATGTTCTGACGGTCGTGAGAGTGCAGCACGACTGCCTCCGCAGCGAAATCCGCTAACGAGTTCGGCTCTTAACCGAAAGGTTGGAGGTTCGACCCTCCCGGGGGCGGTGTGTCGCATTTTTTCTTATCGCTGATAGCTTTGGAGGAATGTTCTGACGGTCGTGAGAGTGCAGCACGACTGCCTTCGTTGCGCAATTGGCTTGCGTGATCGGCTGTAAACCGAAAGGTTGGAGGTTCGAGCCCTCCGGGGGCGTTGTCTAGCTTCTTTTTTCTTTGCACTGTTAGCTTTGATGGAATGTTCTGACAGTGGTGAGAGTGCAGCACGACTGCCTCCGTGGCGCAATTGGCTAGCAAGTTCGGCATTTAACCGAAAGGTCGAAGGTTCGAGCCCTCGCGAGGACGTTGTCTTGCTACGTTTTTCTTTGCGCTGATAGCTTTGGAGAAATGTTCTGTCGTTGATGAGAGTACAGCACGACTGCCTCCGCGGCGCAATTGGCTAATGAGTTCGGCTATTGACCGAAATGTTGGAGGTTCGAGCCCTCCCGGGGGCATTGTCTAGCTTCTTTTTTCTTTGCACTGTTAGCCCTTATGGAAAGTTCTGACGCTGCTGAGAGTACAGCACGACTGCCTCTACGGCGCAATCTGCTAGCACGTTCGGCTGTTAACCGAAAGGTTGGAGGTTCGAGCCCTCCCGGGCGAGTTGTTTTGCTTTTTTTCTTTGCGCTGATAGCTTTGGAGGAATGTGCGGACGGTCGGGAGAGTGCAGCACGACTGGCTCCGCGGCGCAATCGGTAACGAGTTCGGCTCTAAACCGAAAGGTTGGACGTTCGAGGCCTCCCGGGGGCGGTGGTCGCATTTTTATCTTTGCGCTCATAGCTTTGGAGGAATGTTTTGACGGTCGTGAAAGTGCAGCGCGGCTGCCTCCGCTGCGCAATCGGTAACGAGTTCGGCTCTTAACCGAAAGGTTGGAGGTTCGAGCCCTCCCGGGGGTGGTGTCTGTTGCTTTTTTCTCTTTGCGCTGATGGCTTTGGAGGAATGTTTTGACGATCGTGAGAGTGCAGCACGACTGCCTCCGCGGCGCAATCGGCTAACGAGTTCGGCTCTTAACCGAAAGGTTGGAGGTTCGAGCACTCCCGGGGGCGGTGTGTCGCATTTTTTCTTTGCGCTGATAGCTTTGGAGGAATGTTCTGACGGTCGTGAGAGTGCAGCACGACAGCCTCCGCGGCGCAATTGGTAACGAGTTCGGCTCTTAACCGAAAGTTTGGACGTTCGAGGCCTCCCGGGGTCGGTGTGTCGCATTTTTATCTTCGCGCTCATAGCTCTGTAGGAATGTTTTGACGGTCTTGAGAGTGCAGCGCGGCTGCCTCCGCGGCGCAATCGGTAACGAGTTCGGCTCTTAACCAAAAGGTTGGAAGTTCGAGCCCTCCCGAAGGCGGTGTGTCGCATTTTTATCTTTGCGCTGATAGCTTTGGAGGAATGTTCTGACGGTCGTGAGAGTGCAGCACGACTGCCTGCGCGGCGCAATCGGCTAACGAGTTCGGCTCTTAACCGAAAGGTTGGAAGTTCGAGCCCTCCCGAGGGTGGTGTGTCGCATTTTTATCTTTGCGCTCATAGCTTTGGAGGAATGTTTTGACGGACGTGAGAGTGCAGCGCGGCTGCCTCCGCGGCGCAATCGGTAACGAGTTAGGCTCTTAACCGAAAGGTTGGAGGTTCGAGGCCTCCCGGGGGCGGTGTGTCGCATTTTTATCTTTGCGTTCATAGCTTTGGAGGAATGTTCTGACGGTCGTGAGAGTGCAGCACGACTGCCTGCGCGGCGCAATCGGCTAACGAGTTCGGCTCTTAACCGAAAGGTTGGAAGTTCGAGCCCTCCCGAGGGTGGTGTGTCGCATTTTTATCTTTGCGCTCATAGCTTTGGAGGAATGTTTTGACGGACGTGAGAGTGCAGCGCGGCTGCCTGCGCGGCGCAATCGGTAACGAGTTAGGCTCTCAACCAAAAGGTTGGAAGTTCGAGCCCTCCCGAGGACGGTGTGACGCATTTTTATCTTTGCGCTCATAGCTTTGGAGGAATGTGCGGACGGTCGGGAGAGTGCAGCACGACTGCCTCCGCGGCGCAATCGGTAACGAGTTCGGCTCTAAACTGAAAGGTTGGACGTTCGAGGCCTCCCTGGGGGCGGTGTGTCGCATTTTTATCTTTGCGCTCATAGCTTTGGAGGAATGTTTTGACGGTAGTGAGAGTGCAGCGTGGCTGCCTCCGCGGCGCAATCGGTAAAGAGTTCGGCTCTTAACCGAAAGGTTGGAAGTTCGAGCACTCCCGAGGGTGGTGTGTCGCATTTTTATCTTTGCGCTGATAGCTTTGGAGGAATGTTCTGATGGTCGTGAGAGTGCAGCACGACTGCCTCCGCGGCGCCATCGGCTAACGTGTTCGGCTCTTAACCGAAAGGTTGGAAGTTCGAGCCCTCCCGAGGGCGGTGTGTCGCATTTTTTTCTTTGCGATGATAGCTTTGGAGGAATGTTCTGACGGTCGTGAGAATTCAGCACGACTGCCTCCGCAGCGCAATTGGCTAACGAGTTCGGCTCTTAACCGGAAGGTTGGAAGTTCGAGCCATCCCGCGGTCGGTGTGTCGCATTTTTATCTTTACGCTGATAGCTTTTGAGAAAAGTTCTGATGGTGGTGAGAGAGCAGCATGACTGCTTCCATGGCGCAAGCGGCTAGCGCGTTCGGCTGTTAGCAGAAAGGTTGGAAGTTCGAGCCCTCCCGGGGGCGGTGTGTCGCTTTTTTTTTCTTAACGCTGATGGCTTTGTAGAAAAGTTGTGACGGTGGTGAAAGAGGAGCACGACTGCCTCCGTGGCGCAATTAGCTAGCGCGTTCGGCTGTTAACCGAAAGGTTGCAGGTTCGAGCCTTCCCGGGGGCGCTGTAGCGGTCTCTTTTCTTTGCGTTGATAGCTTTGGAGGAATGTTCTGGCGGTCGTGAGAGTTCAGAATGACTGCCTCCGCGGTGCAATCGGCTAACGAGTTCGGCTCTTAACCGAAAGTTTGGAGGTTCAAGTCCTCCCGGGGGTGGTGTGTGTTGCTTTTTTTTCTTTGCGCTCATAGCTTTGAAGGAATGTTTTGACTGTCGTGAGAGTGCAGCACGCCTGCCTCCGCGGCGCAAACGGCTAAGGAGTTCGGCTCTTAAGCGAAAGATTGGAGGTTCAAGTCTTCCCAGGGGCGGTGTGTGTCGCTTTTTTTTCTTTGCGCTGATGGCTTTGGAGGAATGTTCTGACGGTTGTGAGAGTGCAGCACGACTGCCTCCGCAGCGAAATCGGCTAACGAGTTCGGCTCTTAACCGAAAGGTTGGAGGTTCGACCCTCCCGGGGGCGGTGTGTCGCATTTTTTCTTATCGCTGATAGCTTTGGAGGAATGTTCTGACGGTCGTGAGAGTGCAGCACGACTGCCTTCGTTGCGCAATTGGCTTGCGCGATCGGCTGTAAACCGAAAGGTTGGAGGTTCGAGCCCTCCCGGGGGCGTTGTCTAGCTTCTTTTTTCTTTGCACTGTTAGCTTTGATGGAATGTTCTGACGGTGGTGAGAGTGCAGCACGACTGCCTCCGTGGCGCAATTGGCTAGCAAGTTCGGCATTTAACCGAAAGGTCGAAGGTTCGAGCCCTCGCGAGGACGTTGTCTTGCTACTTTTTTCTTTGCGCTGATAGCTTTGGAGAAATGTTCTGTCGTTGATGAGAGTACAGCACGACTGCCTCCGCGGCGCAGTTGGCTAATGAGTTCGGCTATTGACCGAAATGTTGGAGGTTCGAGCCCTCCCGGGGGCATTGTCTAGCTACTTTTTTCTTTGCACTGTTAGCTTTGATGGAAAGTTCTGACGCTGCTGAGAGTACAGCACGACTGCCTCTACGGCGCAATCTGCTAGCACGTTCGGCTGTTAACCGAAAGGTTGGAGGTTCGAGCCCTCCCGGGCGCGTTGTTTTGCTTTTTTTCTTTGCGCTGATAGGTATTGAGAAAAGTTTTCACGGTGGTGAGAGATCAGCACGACTGCCTCCTTGGCGCAATCGGCTAGCGCGTCCGGCTGTTAACCGAAAGGTTGGAGGTTCGAGCCCTCCAGGGGGCGGTGTGTCGCTTTTCTTTCTTTCTGCTGATAGCTTTTGAGAAAAGTTCTGACGGTGGTGAGAGAGCAGCACGACTGCCTCCGGGGCGCAATCGGCTATCGCGTCCGGCTGGTAACCGAAAGGTTGGAGGTTCGAGACCTCCCGGGGGTGGTGTGTCGCTTTTTTTTCTTTGCGCTGATAGCTTTGGAGAAAAAGATGTTCGAGCCCTCCTGGGGGCGGTGTGTCGCTTTTTTTACGCTGATAGCTTTTGAGAAAGGTTCTGACGGTGGTGAGAGAGCAGCACGACTGCCTCTGTCGCGCAAGCGTCTAGCGCTTTCGGCTGTTACCGGAAAGGTTGGAGGTTCGAGCCCTCCCGGGGGCGGTGTCTGTTGCTTTTTTCTGATGGCTTTGGAGGAATGTTCTGACGATCGTGAGAGTGCAGCACGACTGCCTCCGCGGCGCAATCGGCTAACGAGTTCGGCTCTTAACCGAAAGGTTGGAGGTTCGAGCACTCCCGGGGGCGGTGTGTCGCATTTTTTCTTTGCGCTGATAGCTTTGGAGGAATGTTCTGACGGTCGTGAGAGTGCAGCACGACTGCCTCCGCGGCGCAATCGGTAACGAGTTCGGCTCTTAACCGAAAGTTTGGACGTTCGAGGTCTCCCGGGGTCGGTGTGTCGCATTTTTATCTTCGCGCTCATAGCTCTGGAGGAATGTTTTGACGGTCTTGAGAGTGCAGCGCGGCTGCCTCCGCGGCGCAATCGGTAACGAGTTCGGCTCTTAACCAAAAGGTTGGAAGTTCGAGCCCTCCCGAAGGCGGTGTGTCGCATTTTTATCTTTGCGCTGATAGCTTTGGAGGAATGTTCTGACGGTCGTGAGAGTGCAGCACGACTGCCTGCGCGGCGCAATCGGCTAACGAGTTCGGCTCTTAACCGAAAGGTTGGAAGTTCGAGCCCTCCCGAGGGTGGTGTGTCGCATTTTTATCTTTGCGCTCATAGCTTTGGAGGAATGTTTTGACGGACGTGAGAGTGCAGCGCGGCTGCCTCCGCGGCGCAATCGGTAACGAGTTAGGCTCTTAACCGAAAGGTTGGAGGTTCGAGGCCTCCCGGGGGCGGTGTGTCGCATTTTTATCTTTGCGTTCATAGCTTTGGAGGAATGTTCTGACGGTCGTGAGAGTGCAGCACGATTGCCTGCGCGGCGCAATCGGCTAACGAGTTCGGCTCTTAACCGAAAGGTTGGAAGTTCGAGCCCTCCCGAGGGTGGTGTGTCGCATTTTTATCTTTGCGCTCATAGCTTTGGAGGAATGTTTTGACGGACGTGAGAGTGCAGCGCGGCTGCCTGCGCGGCGCAATCGGTAACGAGTTAGGCTCTTAACCGAAAGGTTGGAGGTTCGAGGCCTCCCGGGGGCGGTGTGTCGCATTTTTATCTTTTCGTTCATAGCTTTGGAGGAATGTTTTGACGGACGTGAGAGTGCAGCGCGGCTGCCTGCGCGGCGCAATCGGCTAACGAGTTCGGCTCTTAACCGAAAGGTTGGAGGTTCGAGGCCTCCCGGGGGGGTGAGTCGCATTTTTATCTTTGCGTTCATAGCTTTGGAGGTATGTTTTGACGGTCGTGAGAGTGCAGCGCGGCTGCCTCCGCGGCGCAATCGGTAACGAGTTCGGCTCTTAACCGAAAGGGGTGAGGATCGAGCCCTCCCGGGGGCGGTGTGTCGCATTTTTTTCTTTGCGCTGATAGCTTTGGAGGAATGTTCTGACGGTCGTGAGAGTGCAGCACGACTGCCTCCGCAGCGCAATCGGCTAACGAGTTCGGCTCTTAACCGGAAGTTTGGAAGTTCGAGCCATCCCGCGGTCGGTGTGTCGCATTTTTATCTTTACGCTGATAGCTTTTGAGAAAAGTTCTGATGGTGGTGAGAGAGCAGCATGACTGCTTCCGTGGCGCAAGCGGCTAGCGCGTTCGGCTTTTAGCGGAAAGGTTGGAAGTTCGAGCCCTCCCGGGGGCGGTGGGTCGCTTTTTTTACGCTGATAGCTTTTGAGAAAGGTTCTGACGGTGGTGAGAGAGCAGCACGACTGCCTCTGTCGCGCAAGCGTCTAGCGCTTTCGGCTGTTACCGGAAAGGTTGGAGGTTCGAGCCCTCCCGGGGGCGGTGTCTGTTGCTTTTTTCTGATGGCTTTGGAGGAATGTTCTGACGATCGTGAGAGTGCAGCACGACTGCCTCCGCGGCGCAATCGGCTAACGAGTTCGGCTCTTAACCGAAAGGTTGGAGGTTCGAGCACTCCCGGGGGCGGTGTGTCGCATTTTTTCTTTGCGCTGATAGCTTTGGAGGAATGTTCTGACGGTCGTGAGAGTGCAGCACGACTGCCTCCGCGGCGCAATCGGTAACGAGTTCGGCTCTTAACCGAAAGTTTGGACGTTCGAGGTCTCCCGGGGTCGGTGTGTCGCATTTTTATCTTCGCGCTCATAGCTCTGGAGGAATGTTTTGACGGTCTTTAGAGTGCAGCGCGGCTGCCTCCGCGGCGCAATCGGTAACGAGTTCGGCTCTTAACCAAAAGGTTGGAAGTTCGAGCCCTCCCGAAGGCGGTGTGTCGCATTTTTATCTTTGCGCTGATAGCTTTGGAGGAATGTTCTGACGGTCGTGAGAGTGCAGCACGACTGCCTGCGCGGCGCAATCGGCTAACGAGTTCGGCTCTTAACCGAAAGGTTGGAAGTTCGAGCCCTCCCGAGGGTGGTGTGTCGCATTTTTATCTTTGCGCTCATAGCTTTGGAGGAATGTTTTGACGGACGTGAGAGTGCAGCGCGGCTGCCTCCGCGGCGCAATCGGTAACGAGTTAGGCTCTTAACCGAAAGGTTGGAGGTTCGAGGCCTCCCGGGGGCGGTGTGTCGCATTTTTATCTTTGCGTTCATAGCTTTGGAGGAATGTTCTGACGGTCGTGAGAGTGCAGCACGATTGCCTGCGCGGCGCAATCGGCTAACGAGTTCGGCTCTTAACCGAAAGGTTGGAAGTTCGAGCCCTCCCGAGGGTGGTGTGTCGCATTTTTATCTTTGCGCTCATAGCTTTGGAGGAATGTTTTGACGGACGTGAGAGTGCAGCGCGGCTGCCTGCGCGGCGCAATCGGTAACGAGTTAGGCTCTTAACCGAAAGGTTGGAGGTTCGAGGCCTCCCGGGGGCGGTGTGTCGCATTTTTATCTTTTCGTTCATAGCTTTGGAGGAATGTTTTGACGGACGTGAGAGTGCAGCGCGGCTGCCTGCGCGGCGCAATCGGCTAACGAGTTCGGCTCTTAACCGAAAGGTTGGAGGTTCGAGGCCTCCCGGGGGGGTGAGTCGCATTTTTATCTTTGCGTTCATAGCTTTGGAGGAATGTTTTGACGGACGTGAGAGTGCAGCGCGGCTGCCTCCGCGGCGCAATCGGTAACGAGTTAGGCTCTTAACCGAAAGGTTGGAGGTTCGAGGCCTCCCGGGGGCGGTGTGTCGCATTTTTATCTTTGCGTTCATAGCTTTCGAGGTATGTTTTGACGGTCGTGAGAGTGCAGCGCGGCTGCCTCCGCGGCGCAATCGGCTAACGAGTTCGGCTCTTAACCGAAAGGTGTGAGGTTCGAGCACTCCCGGGGGCGAAGTGTCGCATTTTTTCTTTGCGCTGATAGCTTTGGAGGAATGTTCTGACGGTCGTGAGAGTGCAGCACGACAGCCTCCGCGGCGCAATTGGTAACGAGTTCGGCTCTTAACCGAAAGTTTGGACGTTCGAGGCCTCCCGGGGTCGGTGTGTCGCATTTTTATCTTCGCGCTCATAGCTCTGTAGGAATGTTTTGACGGTCTTGAGAGTGCAGCGCGGCTGCCTCCGCGGCGCAATCGGTAACGAGTTCGGCTCTTAACCAAAAGGTTGGAAGTTCGAGCCCTCCCGAAGGCGGTGTGTCGCATTTTTATCTTTGCGCTGATAGCTTTGGAGGAATGTTCTGACGGTCGTGAGAGTGCAGCACGACTGCCTGCGCGGCGCAATCGGCTAACGAGTTCGACTCTTAACCGAAAGGTTGGAAGTTCGAGCCCTCCCGAGGGTGGTGTGTCGCATTTTTATCTTTGCGCTCATAGCTTTGGAGGAATGTTTTGACGGACGTGAGAGTGCAGCGCGGCTGCCTCCGCGGCGCAATCGGTAACGAGTTAGGCTCTTAACCGAAAGGTTGGAGGTTCGAGGCCTCCCGGGGGCGGTGTGTCGCATTTTTATCTTTGCGTTCATAGCTTTGGAGGAATGTTCTGACGGTCGTGAGAGTGCAGCACGACTGCCTGCGGGGCGCAATCGGCTAACGAGTTCGGCTCTTAACCGAAAGGTTGGAAGTTCGAGCCCTCCCGAGGGTGGTGTGTCGCATTTTTATCTTTGCGCTCATAGCTTTGGAGGAATGTTTTGACGGATGTGAGAGTGCAGCGCGGCTGCTTGCGCGGCGCAATCGGTAACGAGTTAGGCTCTCAACCAAAAGGTTGGAAGTTCGAGCCCTCCCGAGGACGGTGTGACGCATTTTTATCTTTGCGCTCATAGCTTTGGAGGAATGTGCGGACGGTCGGGAGAGTGCAGCACGACTGCCTCCGCGGCGCAATCGGTAACGAGTTCGGCTCTAAACTGAAAGGTTCGATGTTCGAGGCCTCCCTGAGGCGGTGTGTCGCATTTTTATCTTTGCGCTCATAGCTTTGGAGGAATGTTTTGACGGTAGTGAGAGTGCAGCGTGGCTGCCTCCGCGGCGCAATCGGTAACGAGTTCGGCTCTTAACCGAAAGGTTGGAAGTTCGAGCACTCCCGAGGGTGGTGTGTCGCATTTTTATCTTTGCGCTGATAGCTTTGGAGGAATGTTCTGATGGTCGTGAGAGTGCAGCACGACTGCCTCCGCGGCGCCATCGGCTAACGTGTTCGGCTCTTAACCTAAAGGTTGGAAGTTCGAGCCCTCCCGAGGGCGGTGTGTCGCATTTTTTTCTTTGCGATGATAGCTTTGGAGGAATGTTCTGACGGTCGTGAGAATTCAGCACGACTGCCTCCGCAGCGCAATTGGCTAACGAGTTCGGCTCTTAACCGGAAGGTTGGAAGTTCGAGCCATCCCGCGGTCGGTGTGTCGCATTTTTATCTTTACGCTGATAGCTTTTGAGAAAAGTTCTGATGGTGGTGAGAGAGCAGCATGACTGCTTCCATGGCGTAAGCGGCTAGCGCGTTTGGCTGTTAGCAGAAAGGTTGGAAGTTCGAGCCCTCCCGGGGGCGGTGTGTCGCTTTTTTTTTCTTAACGCTGATGGCTTTGTAGAAAAGTTGTGATGGTGGTGAAAGAGGAGCACGACTGCCTCCGTGGCGCAATTAGCTAGCGCGTTCGGCTGTTAACCGAAAGGTTGCAGGTTCGAGCCTTCCCGGGGGCGCTGTAGCGGTCTCTTTTCTTTGCTTTGATAGCTTTGGAGGAATGTTCTGGCGGTCGTGAGAGTTCAGAATGACTGCCTCCGCGGTGCAATCGGCTAACGAGTTCGGCTCTTAACCGAAAGTTTGGAGGTTCAAGTCCTCCCGGGGGTGGTGTGTGTTGCTTTTTTTTCTTTGCGCTCATAGCTTTGGAGGAATGTTTTGACTGTCGTGAGAGTGCAGCACGCCTGCCTCCGCGGCGCAATCGGCTAAGGAGTTCGGCTCTTAAGCGAAAGATTGGAGGTTCAAGTCTTCCCAGGGGCGGTGTGTGTCGCTTTTTTTTCTTTGCGCTGATGGCTTTGGAGGAATGTTCTGACGGTTGTGAGAGTGCAGCACGACTGCCTCCGCAGCGAAATCGGCTAACGAGTTCGGCTCTTAACCGAAAGGTTGGAGGTTCGACCCTCCCGGGGGCGGTGTGTCGCATTTTTTCTTATCGCTGATAGCTTTGGAGGAATGTTCTGACGGTCGTGAGAGTGCAGCACGACTGCCTTCGTTGCGCAATTGGCTTGCGCGATCGGCTGTAAACCGAAAGGTTGGAGGTTCGAGCCCTCCCGGGGGCGTTGTCTAGCTTCTTTTTTCTTTGCACTGTTAGCTTTGATGGAATGTTCTGACGGTGGTGAGAGTGCAGCACGACTGCCTCCGTGGCGCAATTGGCTAGCAAGTTCGGCATTTAACCGAAAGGTCGAAGGTTCGAGCCCTCGCGAGGACGTTGTCTTGCTACTTTTTTCTTTGCGCTGATAGCTTTGGAGAAATGTTCTGTCGTTGATGAGAGTACAGCACGACTGCCTCCGCGGCGCAGTTGGCTAATGAGTTCGGCTATTGACCGAAATGTTGGAGGTTCGAGCCCTCCCGGGGGCATTGTCTAGCTACTTTTTTCTTTGCACTGTTAGCTTTGATGGAAAGTTCTGACGCTGCTGAGAGTACAGCACGACTGCCTCTACGGCGCAATCTGCTAGCACGTTCGGCTGTTAACCGAAAGGTTGGAGGTTCGAGCCCTCCCGGGCGCGTTGTTTTGCTTTTTTTCTTTGCGCTGATAGGTATTGAGAAAAGTTTTCACGGTGGTGAGAGATCAGCACGACTGCCTCCTTGGCGCAATCGGCTAGCGCGTCCGGCTGTTAACCGAAAGGTTGGAGGTTCGAGCCCTCCAGGGGGCGGTGTGTCGCTTTTCTTTCTTTCTGCTGATAGCTTTTGAGAAAAGTTCTGACGGTGGTGAGAGAGCAGCACGACTGCCTCCGGGGCGCAATCGGCTATCGCGTCAGGCTGGTAACCGAAAGGTTGGAGGTTCGAGCCCTCCTGGGGGCGGTGTGTCGCTTTTTTTACGCTGATAGCTTTTGAGAAAGGTTCTGACGGTGGTGAGAGAGCAGCACGACTGCCTCTGTCGCGCAAGCGTCTAGCGCTTTCGGCTGTTACCGGAAAGGTTGGAAGTTCGAGCCATCCCGGGGGCGGTGTTGTTGCTTTTTTCTCTTTGCACTGAGGACTTTGGAGGAATGTTCTGACGGTAGTGAGAGTGCAGCACGACTGCCTCCGCAGCGCAATCAGCTAACGAGTTCGGCTCTCAACCAAAAGGTTGGGAGTTCGAGCCCTCCCGAGGGCGGTGTGACGCATTTTTATCTTTGCGCTCATAGCTTTGGAGGAATGTGCGGACGGTCGGGAGAGTGCAGCACGACTGCCTCCGCGGCGCAATCGGTAACGAGTTCGGCTCTTAACCGAAAGTTTGGACGTTCGAGGCCTCCCGGGGTCGGTGTGTCGCATTTTTATCTTCGCGCTCATAGCTCTGGAGGAATGTTTTGACGGTCTTGAGAGTGCAGCGCGGCTGCCTCCGTGGCGCAATCGGAAACGAGTTCGGCTCTTAACCAAAAGGTTGGAAGTTCGAGCCCTCCCGAAGGCGGTGTGTCGCATTTTTATCTTTGCGCTGATAGCTTTGGAGGAATGTCCTGACGTTCGTGAGAGTGCAGCACGACTTCCTGCGCGGCGCAATCGGTAACGAGTTCGGCTCTTAACCGAAAGGTTGGAAGTTCGAGCCCTCCCGAGTTGGTTTGTCGCATTTTTATCTTTGCGCTCATAGCTTTGGAGGAATGTTTTGACGGACGTGAGAGTGCAGCGCGGCTGCCTCCGCGGCGCAATCGGTAACGAGTTAGGCTTTTAACCGAAAGGTTGGAGGTTCGAGGCCTCCCGGAGGCGGTGTGTCGCATTTTTATCTTTGCGTTCATAGCTTTGGAGGAATGTTCTGACGGTCGTGAGAGTGCAGCACGACTGCCTGCGCGGTGCAATCGGCTAACGAGTTCGGCTCTTAACCGAAAGGTTGGAAGTTCGAGCCCTCCCGAGGGTGGTGTGTCGCATTTTTATCTTTGCGCTCATAGCTTTGGAGGAATGTTTTGACGGACGTGAGAGTGCAGCGCGGCTGCCTGCGCGGCGCAATCGGTAACGAGTTAGGCTCTTAACCGAAAGGTTGGAGGTTCGAGGCCTCCCGGGGGCGGTGTGTCGCATTTTTATCTTTGCGTTCATAGCTTTGGAGGAATGTTTTGACGGACGTGAGAGTGCAGCGCGGCTGCCTGCGCGGCGCAATCTGCTAACGAGTTCGGCTCTTAACCGAAAGGTTAGAGGTTCGAGGCCTCCCGGGGGCGGTGTGTCGCATTTTTATCTTTGCGTTCATAGCTTTGGAGGAATGTTTTGACGGACGTGAGAGGAGTGCAGCGCGGCTGCCTCCGCGGCTGCCTCCGCGGCGCAATCGGTAACGAGTTCGGCTCTTAACCGAAAGGTTGGAGGTTCGAGCCCTCCCGGGGGCGGTGTGTCGCATTTTTTTCTTTGCGCTGATAGCTTTGGAGGAATGTTCGGACGGTCGTGAGAGAGCAGCACGACTGCCTCCGTGGCGCAATCGGCTAGCGCGTTCGGCTGTTAACCGAAAGTTTAGAGGTTCGAGCCCTCCTGGGGGCGGTGTGTCGCTTTTTTTTCTTTGCGCTGATAGCTTTTGAGAAAAGTTCTGACGGTGGTGAGAGAGCAGCACGACTGCCTCCGTGGCGCAATCGGCTAGCGCGTTCGGCTGTTAACCGAAAGGTTGGAGGTTCGAGCCCTCCCGAGGGCGGTGTGTCTCTTTTTTTCTTTACGCTGATAGCTTTTGGGAAAACTTCTGACGGTGGTGAGAGAGCAGCACGACTGCCTCCGTGGCGCCATCGGCTAGCGCATTCGGCTGTTAACCGAAAGGTTGGAGGTTCGAGCCCTCCCGGGGGCGGTGTGTCGCTTTTTTTCTTTACGCTGATAGCTTTTGAGAAAAGTTCTGACGGTGGTGAAAGAGCAGCACGACTGCCTCCGTGGCGCATTCGGCTAGCGCGTTCGGCTGTTAACCGAAAGTTTAGAGGTTCGAGCCCTCCCGGGGCGGTGTGTCGCTTTTTTCTCTTTGCGCTGATAGCTTTGGAGAAAAAGAGGTTCGAGCCCTCCTGGGGGCGGTGTGTCGCTTTTTTTTCTTTCCGCTGATAGCTTTTGAGAAAAGTTTTGACGGTGGTGAGAGAGCAGCACGACTGCCTCCGTGGCGCAATCGGCTAGCGCGTTCGGCTGTTAACCGAAAGGTTGGAGGTTCGAGCCCTCCCGGGGGCGGTGTGTCGCTTTTTTTCTTTACGCTGATAGCTTTTGAGAAAAAGAGGTTCGAGCCCTCCTGGGGGCGGTGTGTCGCTTTTTTTTCTTTGCGCTGATAGCTTTTGATAAAAGTTCTGACGGTGGTGAGAGAGCAGCACGACTGCCTCCGTGGCGCAATCGGCTAGCGCGTTCGGCTGTTAACCGAAAGATTAGAGGTTCAAGCCCTCCCGGGGGCGGTGTGTCGCTTTATTTTCTTTCCGCTGATAGCTTTGGACAAAAAGAGGTTCGAGCCCTCCTGGGGGCGGTGTGTCGCTTTTTTTTCTTTACGCTGATAGCTTTTGAGAAAAGTTCTGACGGTGGTGAGAGAGCAGCACGACTGCCTCCGTGGCGCTATCGGCTAGCGCGTTCGGCTGTTAACCGAAAGGTTGAAGGTTCGAGCCCTCCCGGGGGCGATGTGTTGCTTTTTTTCTTTACGCTGATAGCTTTTGAGAAAAGTTCTGACGGTGGTGAGAGAGCAGCACGACTGCCTCCGTGGCGCAATTGGCTAGCGCGTTCGGCTGTTAACCGAAAGCTTAGAGGTTCGAGCCCTCCCGAGGGTGGTGTGTCGCTTTTTTCTCTTTGCGCTGATAGCTTTGGAGAAAAAGAGGTTCGAGCCCTCCTGGGGGCGGTGTGTCTCTTTTTTTCTTTACGCTGATGGCTTTTGAGAAAAGTTCTGACGGTGGTGAGAGAGCAGCACGACTGCCTCCGTGGCGCCATCGGCTAGCGCGTTCGCTTGTTAACCGAAAGGTTGGAGGTTCGAGCGCTCCAGGGGGCGGTATGTCGCTTTTTTTCTTTCCGCTGACAGCTTTTGAGAAAAGTTTTCACGGTGGTGAGAGATCAGCACGACTGCCTCCGTGGCGCAATCGGCTAGCGCGTTCGGCTGTTAACCGAAAGGTTGGAGGTTCGAGCCCTCCCGGGGGCGGTGTGTCGCTTTTTTTCTTTACGCTGATAGCTTTTGAGAAAAAGATGTTCGAGCCCTCCTGGGGGCGGTGTGTCGCTTTTTTTTCTTTGCGCTGATAGCTTTTGATAAAAGTTCTGACGGTGGTGAGAGAGTAGCACGACTGCCTCCGTGGCGCAATCGGCTAGCGCGTTCGGCTGTTAACCGAAAGATTAGAGGTTCAAGCCCTCCCGGGGGCGGTGTGTCGCTTTTTTCTCTTTGCGCTGATAGCTTTGGAGAAAAAGAGGTTCGAGCCCTCCAGGGGGCGGTGTGTCGCTTTTTTTTCTTTCCGCTGATAGTTTTTGAGAAAAGTTTTGACGGTGGTGAGATATCAGCACGACTGCCTCCATGGCGCAATCGGCTAGCGCGTCCGGCTGTTAACCGAAAGGTTGGAGGTTCGAGCGCTACAGGGGGCGGTATGTCGCTTTTTTTCTTTCCGCTGATAGCTTTTGAGAAAAGTTTTCACGGTGGTGACAGATCAGAACGACTGCCTCCTTGGCGCAATCAGCTAGCGCGTCCGGCTGTTAACCGAAAGGTTGGAGGTTCGAGCCCTCCAGGGGGCGGTGTGTCGCTTTTCTTTCTTTCTGCTGATAGCTTTTGAGAAAAGTTCTGACGGTGGTGAGAGAGCAGCACGACTGCCTCCGTGGCGCAATCGGCTATCGCGTCCGGCTGGTAACCGAAAGGTGGGAGGTTCGAGACCTCCCGGGGGTGGTGTGTCGCTTTTTTTTCTTTGCGCTGATAGCTTTGGAGAAAAAGAGGTTCGAGCCCTCCTGGGGGCGGTGTGTCGCTTTTTTTACGCTGATAGCTTTTGAGAAAGGTTCTGACGGTGGTGAGAGAGCAGCACGACTACCTCTGTCGCGCAAGCGTCTAGCGCTTTCGGCTGTTACCGGAAAGGTTGGAAGTTCGAGCCCTCCCGGGGGCGGTGTCTGTTGCTTTTTTCTCTTTGCACTGATGACTTTGGAGGAATGTTCTGACGGTCGTGAGAGTGCAGCACGACTGCCTCCGCAGCGCAATCAGCTAACGAGTTCGGCTCTCAACCAAAAGGTTGGAAGTTCGAGCCCTCCCTGGGGGCGGTGTGTCGCATTTTTATCTTTGCGCTCATAGCTTTGGAGGAATGTTTTGACGGTAGTGAGAGTGCAGCGTGGCTGCCTCCGCGGCGCAGTCGGTAACGAGTTCGGCTCTTAACCGAAAGGTTGGAAGTTCGAGCCCTCCCGAGGGCGGTGTGTCGCATTTTTATCTTTGCGCTGATAGCTTTGGAGGAATGTTCTGATGGTCGTGAGAGTGCAGCACGACTGCCTCCGCGGCGCAATCGGCTAACGTGTTCGGCTCTTAACCGAAAGGTTGGAAGTTCGAGCCCTCCCGAGGGCGGTGTGCCGCATTTTTATCTTTGCGCTCATAGCTTTGGAGGAATGTTTTGGCGGTCGTGAGAGTGCAGCGCGGCTGCCTCCGCAGCGCAATCGGTAACGAGTTTGGCTCTTAACTGAAATGTTGGAGGTTCGAGCCCTCCCGGGGGCGGTGTGTCGCATTTTTTTCTTTGCACTGATAGCTTTGGAGGAATATTCTGACGGTCGTGAGAGTGCAGCACGACTGCCTCCGTGGCGGAATCGGCTAACGAGTTCGGCTCCTAACGGAAATGTTGGAGGTTGGAGCCCTCCAGGGGGCGGTGTGTCGCTTTTTTTTCTTTCCGCTGATAACTTTTGAGAAAATTTTTCACGGTGGTGAGAGATCAGCACGACTGCCTCCGTGGCGCAATCGGCGAGTGCGTTCAACTGTTAGCGGAAATGTTGGACTTTCGAGACCTCCCGGGGGCGGTGTGTGTCTTTTTTTTCTTAACGCTGATGGCTTTGTAGAAAAGTTCTGACGGTGGTGAAAGAGGAGCACGACTGCCTCCGTGGCGCAATTAGCTAGCGCGTTCGGCTGTTAACCGAAAAGTTGCAGGTTCGAGCCTTCCTGGGGGCGCTGTGGTGGTCTCTTTTCTTTGCGTTGATAGCTTTGGAGGAATGTTCTGACGGTCGTAAGAGTGCAGCATGACTGCCTCCGCGGTGCAATCGGCTAACGAGTTCGGCTCTTAACCGAAAGGTTGGAGGTTCGAGCCCTCCCGGGGGTGGTGTGTCGCATTTTTTTCTTTGCGCTGATAGCTTTGGAGGATTGTTCTGACGGTGGTGAGAGAGCAGCACGACTGCCTCCGTGGCGCAATCGGCTAGCGCGTTCGGCTGTTAACCGAAGGGTTGGAGGTTCGAGCCCTCCATGGGGCGGTGTGTCGCTTTTTTTCTTTCCGCTGATAGCTTTTGAGAAAAGTTTTGACGGTCGTGAGAATTCAGCACGACTGCCTCCGCGGCGCAATTGGTAAAGTGTTCGGCTCTTAACCGAAAGTTTGGACGTTCGAGGCCTCCCGGGGTCGGTGTGTCGCATTTTTATCTTTGCGCTGATAGCTTTGGAGGAATGTCCTGACGGTCGTGAGAGTGCAGCACGACTGCCTGCGCGGCGCAATCGGTAACGAGTTCGGCTCTTAACCGAAAGGTTGGAAGTTCGAGCCCTCCCGAGGGTGGTGTGTCGCATTTTTATCTTTGCGCTCATAGCTTTGGAGGAATGTTTTGACGGACGTGAGAGTGCAGCACGACTGCCTCCGCGGCGCAATCGGCTAACGAGTTCGGCTCTTAACCGAAAGGTTGGAGGTTCGAGCACTCCCGGGGGCGGTGTGTCGCATTTTTTCTTTGCGCTGATAGCTCTGGAGGAATGTTTTAACGGTCTTGAGAGTGCAGCGCGGCTGCCTCCGCGGCGCAATCGGTAACGAGTTCGGCTCTTAACCAAAAGGTTGGAAGTTCGAGCCCTCCCGAAGGCGGTGTGTCGCATTTTTATCTTTGCGCTGATAGCTTTGGAGGAATGTCCTGACGGTCGTGAGAGTGCAGCACGACTGCCTGCGCGGCGCAATCGGTAACGAGTTCGGCTCTTAACCGAAAGGTTGGAAGTTCAAGCCCTCCCGAGGGTGGTGTGTCGCATTTTTATCTTTGCGCTCATAGCTTTGGAGGAATGTTTTGACGGACGTGAGAGTGCAGCGCGGCTGCCTCCGCGGCGCAATCGGTAACGAGTTAGGCTTTTAACCGAAAGGTTGGAGGTTCGAGGCCTCCCGGGGGCGGTGTGTCGCATTTTTATCTTTGCGTTCATAGCTTTGGAGGAACGTTCTGACGGTCGTGAGAGTGCAGCACGACTGCCTGCACGGCGCAATCGGCTAACGAGTTCGGCTCTTAACCGAAAGGTTGGAAGTTCGAGCCCTCCCGAGGGTGGCGTGTCGCATTTTTATCTTTGCGCTCATAGCTTTGGAGGAATGTTTTGACGGACGTGAGAGTGCAGCGCGGCTGCCTGCGCGGCGCAATCGGTAACGAGTTCGGCTCTTAACCGAAAGGTTGGAGGTTCGAGCCCTCCCGGGGGCGGTGTGTCGCTTTTTTTCTTTCCGCTGATAGCTTTTGAGAAAAGTTTTGACGGTCGTGAGAATTCAGCACGACTGCCTCCGCGGCGCAATTGGTAACGAGTTCGGCTCTTAACCGAAAGTTTGGACGTTCGAGGCCTCCCGGGGTCGGTGTGTCGCATTTTTATCTTTGCGCTGATAGCTTTGGAGGAATGTTCGGACGGTCGTGAGAGAGCAGCACGACTGCCTCCGTGGCGCAATCGGCTAGCGCGTTCGGCTGTTAACCGAAAGTTTAGAGGTTCGAGCCCTCCTGGGGGCGGTGTGTCGCTTTTTTTTCTTTGCGCTGATAGCTTTTGAGAAAAGTTCTGACGGTGGTGAGAGAGCAGCACGACTGCGTCCGTGGCGCAATCGGCTAGCGCGTTCGGCTGTTAACCGAAAGGTTGGAGGTTCGAGCCCTCCCGAGGGCGGTGTGTCTCTTTTTTTCTTTACGCTGATAGCTTTTGGGAAAACTTCTGACGGTGGTGAGAGAGCAGCACGACTGCCTCCGTGGCGCCATCGGCTAGCGCATTCGGCTGTTAACCGAAAGGTTGGAGGTTCGAGCCCTCCCGGGGGCGGTGTGTCGCTTTTTTTCTTTACGCTGATAGCTTTTGAGAAAAGTTCTGACGGTGGTGAAAGAGCAGCACGACTGCCTCCGTGGCGCATTCGGCTAGCGCGTTCGGCTGTTAACCGAAAGTTTAGAGGTTCGAGCCCTCCCGGGGCGGTGTGTCGCTTTTTTCTCTTTGCGCTGATAGCTTTGGAGAAAAAGAGGTTCGAGCCCTCCTGGGGGCGGTGTGTCGCTTTTTTTTCTTTCCGCTGATAGCTTTTGAGAAAAGTTTTGACGGTGGTGAGAGAGCAGCACGACTGCCTCCGTGGCGCAATCGGCTAGCGCGTTCGGCTGTTAACCGAAAGGTTGGAGGTTCGAGCCCTCCCGGGGGCGGTGTGTCGCTTTTTTTCTTTACGCTGATAGCTTTTGAGAAAAAGAGGTTCGAGCCCTCCTGGGGGCGGTGTGTCGCTTTTTTTTCTTTGCGCTGATAGCTTTTGATAAAAGTTCTGACGGTGGTGAGAGAGCAGCACGACTGCCTCCGTGGCGCAATCGGCTAGCGCGTTCGGCTGTTAACCGAAAGATTAGAGGTTCAAGCCCTCCCGGGGGCGGTGTGTCGCTTTATTTTCTTTCCGCTGATAGCTTTGGACAAAAAGAGGTTCGAGCCCTCCTGGGGGCGGTGTGTCGCTTTTTTTTCTTTACGCTGATAGCTTTTGAGAAAAGTTCTGACGGTGGTGAGAGAGCAGCACGACTGCCTCCGTGGCGCTATCGGCTAGCGCGTTCGGCTGTTAACCGAAAGGTTGAAGGTTCGAGCCCTCCCGGGGGCGATGTGTTGCTTTTTTTCTTTACGCTGATAGCTTTTGAGAAAAGTTCTGACGGTGGTGAGAGAGCAGCACGACTGCCTCCGTGGCGCAATTGGCTAGCGCGTTCGGCTGTTAACCGAAAGCTTAGAGGTTCGAGCCCTCCCGAGGGTGGTGTGTCGCTTTTTTCTCTTTGCGCTGATAGCTTTGGAGAAAAAGAGGTTCGAGCCCTCCTGGGGGCGGTGTGTCTCTTTTTTTCTTTACGCTGATGGCTTTTGAGAAAAGTTCTGACGGTGGTGAGAGAGCAGCACGACTGCCTCCGTGGCGCCATCGGCTAGCGCGTTCGCTTGTTAACCGAAAGGTTGGAGGTTCGAGCGCTCCAGGGGGCGGTATGTCGCTTTTTTTCTTTCCGCTGACAGCTTTTGAGAAAAGTTTTCACGGTGGTGAGAGATCAGCACGACTGCCTCCGTGGCGCAATCGGCTAGCGCGTTCGGCTGTTAACCGAAAGGTTGGAGGTTCGAGCCCTCCCGGGGGCGGTGTGTCGCTTTTTTTCTTTACGCTGATAGCTTTTGAGAAAAAGATGTTCGAGCCCTCCTGGGGGCGGTGTGTCGCTTTTTTTTCTTTGCGCTGATAGCTTTTGATAAAAGTTCTGACGGTGGTGAGAGAGTAGCACGACTGCCTCCGTGGCGCAATCGGCTAGCGCGTTCGGCTGTTAACCGAAAGATTAGAGGTTCAAGCCCTCCCGGGGGCAGTGTGTCGCTTTTTTCTCTTTGCGCTGATAGCTTTGGAGAAAAAGAGGTTCGAGCCCTCCAGGGGGCGGTGTGTCGCTTTTTTTTCTTTCCGCTGATAGTTTTTGAGAAAAGTTTTGACGGTGGTGAGATATCAGCACGACTGCCTTCATGGCGCAATCGGCTAGCGCGTCCGGCTGTTAACCGAAAGGTTGGAGGTTCGAGCGCTACAGGGGGCGGTATGTCGCTTTTTTTCTTTCCGCTGATAGCTTTTGAGAAAAGTTTTCACGGTGGTGACAGATCAGAACGACTGCCTCCTTGGCGCAATCAGCTAGCGCGTCCGGCTGTTAACCGAAAGGTTGGAGGTTCGAGCCCTCCAGGGGGCGGTGTGTCGCTTTTCTTTCTTTCTGCTGATAGCTTTTGAGAAAAGTTCTGACGGTGGTGAGAGAGCAGCACGACTGCCTCCGTGGCGCAATCGGCTATCGCGTCCGGCTGGTAACCGAAAGGTGGGAGGTTCGAGACCTCCCGGGGGTGGTGTGTCGCTTTTTTTTCTTTGCGCTGATAGCTTTGGAGAAAAAGAGGTTCGAGCCCTCCTGGGGGCGGTGTGTCGCTTTTTTTACGCTGATAGCTTTTGAGAAAGGTTCTGACGGTGGTGAGAGAGCAGCACGACTACCTCTGTCGCGCAAGCGTCTAGCGCTTTCGGCTGTTACCGGAAAGGTTGGAAGTTCGAGCCCTCCCGGGGGCGGTGTCTGTTGCTTTTTTCTCTTTGCACTGATGACTTTGGAGGAATGTTCTGACGGTCGTGAGAGTGCAGCACGACTGCCTCCGCAGCGCAATCAGCTAACGAGTTCGGCTCTCAACCAAAAGGTTGGAAGTTCGAGCCCTCCCTGGGGGCGGTGTGTCGCATTTTTATCTTGGCGCTCATAGCTTTGGAGGAATGTTTTGACGGTAGTGAGAGTGCAGCGTGGCTGCCTCCGCGGCGCAGTCGGTAACGAGTTCGGCTCTTAACCGAAAGGTTGGAAGTTCGAGCCCTCCCGAGGGCGGTGTGTCGCATTTTTATCTTTGCGCTGATAGCTTTGGAGGAATGTTCTGATGGTCGTGAGAGTGCAGCACGACTGCCTCCGCGGCGCAATCGGCTAACGTGTTCGGCTCTTAACCGAAAGGTTGGAAGTTCGAGCCCTCCCGAGGGCGGTGTGCCGCATTTTTATCTTTGCGCTCATAGCTTTGGAGGAATGTTTTGGCGGTCGTGAGAGTGCAGCGCGGCTGCCTCCGCAGCGCAATCGGTAACGAGTTTGGCTCTTAACTGAAAGGTTGGAGGTTCGAGCCCTCCCGGGGGCGGTGTGTCGCATTTTTTTCTTTGCACTGATAGCTTTGGAGGAATATTCTGACGGTCGTGAGAGTGCAGCACGACTGCCTCCGTGGCGGAATCGGCTAACGAGTTCGGCTCCTAACGGAAAGGTTGGAGGTTGGAGCCCTCCAGGGGGCGGTGTGTCGCTTTTTTTTCTTTCCGCTGATAACTTTTGAGAAAATTTTTCACGGTGGTGAGAGATCAGCACGACTGCCTCCATGGCGCAATCGGCGAGTGCGTTCAACTGTTAGCGGAAATGTTGGAAGTTCGAGACCTCCCGGGGGCGGTGTGTGTCTTTTTTTTCTTAACGCTGATGGCTTTGTAGAAAAGTTCTGACGGTGGTGAAAGAGGAGCACGACTGCCTCCGTGGCGCAATTAGCTAGCGCGTTCGGCTGTTAACCGAAAAGTTGCAGGTTCGAGCCTTCCTGGGGGCGCTGTAGTGGTCTCTTTTCTTTGCGTTGATAGCTTTGGAGGAATGTTCTGACGGTCGTAAGAGTGCAGCATGACTGCCTCCGCGGTGCAATCGGCTAACGAGTTCGGCTCTTAACCGAAAGGTTGGAGGTTCGAGCCCTCCCGGGGGTGGTGTGTCGCATTTTTTTCTTTGCGCTGATAGCTTTGGAGGATTGTTCTGACGGTGGTGAGAGAGCAGCACGACTGCCTCCATGGCGCAATCGGCTAGCGCGTTCGGCTGTTAACCGAAGGGTTGGAGGTTCGAGCCCTCCATGGGGCGGTGTGTCGCTTTTTTTCTTTCCGCTGATAGCTTTTGAGAAAAGTTTTGACGGTCGTGAGAATTCAGCACGACTGCCTCCGCGGCGCAATTGGTAACGAGTTCGGCTCTTAACCGAAAGTTTGGACGTTCGAGGCCTCCCGGGGTCGGTGTGTCGCATTTTTATCTTTGCGCTGATAGCTTTGGAGGAATGTCCTGACGGTCGTGAGAGTGCAGCACGACTGCCTGCGCGGCGCAATCGGTAACGAGTTCGGCTCTTAACCGAAAGGTTGGAAGTTCGAGCCCTCCCGAGGGTGGTGTGTCGCATTTTTATCTTTGCGCTCATAGCTTTGGAGGAATGTTTTGACGGACGTGAGAGTGCAGCACGACTGCCTCCGCGGCGCAATCGGCTAACGAGTTCGGCTCTTAACCGAAAGGTTGGAGGTTCGAGCACTCCCGGGGGCGGTGTGTCGCATTTTTTCTTTGCGCTGATAGCTCTGGAGGAATGTTTTAACGGTCTTGAGAGTGCAGCGCGCCTGCCTCCGCGGCGCAATCGGTAACGAGTTCGGCTCTTAACCAAAAGGTTGGAAGTTCGAGCCCTCCCGAAGGCGGTGTGTCGCATTTTTATCTTTGCGCTGATAGCTTTGGAGGAATGTCCTGACGGTCGTGAGAGTGCAGCACGACTGCCTGCGCGGCGCAATCGGTAACGAGTTCGGCTCTTAACCGAAAGGTTGGAAGTTCAAGCCCTCCCGAGGGTGGTGTGTCGCATTTTTATCTTTGCGCTCATAGCTTTGGAGGAATGTTTTGACGGACGTGAGAGTGCAGCGCGGCTGCCTCCGCGGCGCAATCGGTAACGAGTTAGGCTTTTAACCGAAAGGTTGGAGGTTCGAGGCCTCCCGTGGGCGGTGTGTCGCATTTTTATCTTTGCGTTCATAGCTTTGGAGGAACGTTCTGACGGTCGTGAGAGTGCAGCACGACTGCCTGCACGGCGCAATCGGCTAACGAGTTCGGCTCTTAACCGAAAGGTTGGAAGTTCGAGCCCTCCCGAGGGTGGCGTGTCGCATTTTTATCTTGCGCTCATAGCTTTGGAGGAATGTTTTGACGGACGTGAGAGTGCAGCGCGGCTACCTGCGCGGCGCAATCGGTAACGAGTTCGGCTCTTAACCGAAAGGTTGGAGGTTCGAGCCCTCCCGGGGGCGGTGTGTCGCATTTTTTTCTTTGCGCTGATAGCTTTGGAGGAATGTTCTGACGGTCGTGAGAGAGCAGCACGACTGCCTCCGTGGCGCAATCGGCTAGCGCGTTCGGCTGTTAACCGAAAGTTTAGAGGTTCGAGCCCTCCTGGGGGCGGTGTGTCGCTTTTTTTTCTTTGCGCTGATAGCTTTTGAGAAAAGTTCTGATGGTGGTGAGAGAGCAGCACGACTGCCTCCGTGGCGCAATCGGCTAGCGCGTTCGGCTGTTAACCGAAAGGTTGGAGGTTCGAGCCCTCCCGAGGGCGGTGTGTCTCTTTTTTTCTTTACGCTGATAGCTTTTGGGAAAACTTCTGACGGTGGTGAGAGAGCAGCACGACTGCCTCCGTGGCGCCATCGGCTAGCGCATTCGGCTGTTAACCGAAAGGTTGGAGGTTCGAGCCCTCCCGGGGGCGGTGTGTCGCTTTTTTTCTTTACGCTGATAGCTTTTGAGAAAAGTTCTGACGTTGGTGAAAGAGCAGCACGACTGCCTCCGTGGCGCATTCGGCTAGCGCGTTCGGCTGTTAACCGAAAGTTTAGAGGTTCGAGCCCTCCCGGGGCGGTGTGTCGCTTTTTTCTCTTTGCGCTGATAGCTTTGGAGAAAAAGAGGTTCGAGCCCTCCTGGGGGCGGTGTGTCGCTTTTTTTTCTTTCCGCTGATAGCTTTTGAGAAAAGTTTTGACGGTGGTGAGAGAGCAGCACGACTGCCTCCGTGGCGCAATCGGCTAGCGCGTTCGGCTGTTAACCGAAAGGTTGGAGGTTCGAGCCCTCCCGGGGGCGGTGTGTGGCTTTTTTTCTTTACGCTGATAGCTTTTGAGAAAAAGAGGTTCGAGCCCTCCTGGGGGCGGTGTGTCGCTTTTTTCTCTTTGCGCTGATAGCTTTTGATAAAAGTTCTGACGGTGGTGAGAGAGCAGCACGACTGCCTCCGTGGCGCAATCGGCTAGCGCGTTCGGCTGTTAACCGAAAGATTAGAGGTTCAAGCCCTCCCGGGGGCGGTGTGTCGCTTTATTTTCTTTCCGCTGATAGCTTTGGAGAAAAAGAGGTTCGAGCCCTCCTGGGGGCGGTGTGTCGCTTTTTTTTCTTTACGCTGATAGCTTTTGAGAAAAGTTCTGACGGTGGTGAGAGAGCAGCACGACTGCCTCCGTGGCGCTATCGGCTAGCGCGTTCGGCTGTTAACCGAAAGGTTGAAGGTTCGAGCCCTCCCGGGGGCGATGTGTTTCTTTTTTTCGTTACGCTGATAGCTTTTGAGAAAAGTTCTGACGGTGGTGAGAGAGCAGCACGACTGCCTCCGTGGCGCAATTGGCTAGCGCGTTCGGCTGTTAACCGAAAGTTTAGAGGTTCGAGCCCTCCCGAGGGTGGTGTGTCGCTTTTTTCTCTTTGCGCTGATAGCTTTGGAGAAAAAGAGGTTCGAGCCCTCCTGGGGGCGGTGTGTCGCATTTTTTTCTTTGCGCTGATAGCTTTTGAGAAAAGTTCTGATGGTGGTGAGAGAGCAGCACGGCTGCCTCCATGGCGCAATAAGCTAGCGCGTTCGGCTGTTAACCGAACGGTTGGAGGTTCGAGCCCTCCCGAGGGCGGTGTGTCTCTTTTTTTCTTTACGCTGATGGCTTTTGAGAAAAGTTCTGACGGTGGTGAGAGAGCAGCACGACTGCCTCCGTGGCGCCATCGGCTAGCGCGTTCGCTTGTTAACCGAAAGGTTGGAGGTTCAAGCCCTCCCGGGGGCGGTGTGTCGCTTTTTTCTCTTTGCGCTGATAGCTTTGGAGAAAAAGAGGTTCGAGCCCTCCAGGGGGCGGTGTGTCGCTTTTTTTCTTTCCGCTGATAGCTTTTGAGAAAAGTTTTGACGGTGGTGAGATATCAGCACGACTGCCTCCGTGGCGCAATCGGCTAGCGCGTCCGGCTGTTAACCGAAAGGTTGGAGGTTCGAGCCCTCCAGGGGGCGGTGTGTCGCTTTTTTTCTTTCCGCTGATAGCTTTTGAGAAAAGTTTTCACGGTGGTGAGAGATCAGCACGACTGCCTCCTTGGCGCAATCGGCTAGCGCGTCCGGCTGTTAACCGAAAGGTTGGAGGTTCGAGCCCTCCAGGGGGCGGTGTGTCGCTTTTCTTTCTTTCTGCTGATAGCTTTTGAGAAACGTTCTGATGGTGGTGAGAGAGCAGCACGACTGCCTCCGGGGCGCAATCGGCTATCGCGTCCGACTGGTAACCGAAAGGTTGGAGGTTCGAGACCTCCCGGGGGTGGTGTGTTGCTTTTTTTTCTTTGCGCTGATAGCTTTGGAGAAAAAGAGGTTCGAGCCCTCCTGGGGGCGGTGTGTCGCTTTTTTTACGCTGATAGCTTTTGAGAAAGGTTCTGACGGTGGTGAGAGAGCAGCACGACTGCCTCTGTCGCGCAAGAGTCTAGCGCATTCGGCTGTTACCGGAAAGGTTGGAAGTTCGAGCCCTCCCGGGGGCGGTGTCTGTTGCTTTTTTCTCTTTGCACTGATGACTTTGGAGGAATGTTCTGACGGTCATGAGAGTGCAGCACGACTGCCTCCGCGGCACAATCGGCTAACGAGTTCGGCTCTTAACCGAAAGGTTGGAGGTTCGAGCCCTCCTGGGGGCGGTGTGTCGTATTTTTTTCTTTGCGCTGATAGCTTTGTAGGAATGTTCTGACGGTCGTGAGAGTGCAGCACGACTGCCTCAGTGGCGCAATCGGCTAACGAGTTCGGCTCTTAATCGAAAGGTTGGAGGTTCGAGGCCTCCCGGAGGCGGTGTGTCGCATTTTTATCTTTGCGCTCATAGCTTTGGAGGAATGTTTTGACGGTCGTGAAAGTGCAGCGCGGCTGCCTCCGCGGCGCAATCGGCTAACGAGTTCGGCTCTTAACCGAAAGGTTGGAGGTTCGAGCCCTCCTGGGGGCAGTGTGTCGCATTTTTTCTTTGCGCTGATAGCTTTGGAGGAATGTTCTTACGGTCGTGAGAGTGCAGCACGACTGCCTCCGTGGCGCAATCGGTAACGAGTTCGGTTCTTAACCGAAAGGTTGGAGGTTAGTGTGGTGATAGCGCCCAGGCACGTCAAGTGTTCGCGTTATCTGGCGCTGTCGCCCACAATTGTAAAGTGTCGTTTGTACGTGACGTCATTGGTCACATGAGTGTCTGCTATATATGTATGCTGGTTGCATGGAATAAAGGTTGGACGTTATCTCGCGCCCATCGGAAGCGGCTCAGTCCCTTTCTCAGCTCCTGCGGCCGGCCCGGACGCGCATGCCCTTTCGCTAGGGCGCAACACGACATGGTGTCAGAAGTGGGATCCTTCTGATATTCGAGGGGCGTTGCACCTTTCTTCGTCAAGCGGCGCCATGTCAGAAGACAAAGAAGTCAAGCCAGTTCACGGCATGATCGCGGTTCCAGCTCCGCCAGCGTTTGACTTCGACCGAACGTCCGAATGGCCTTCCTGGATCCAACTATTCGACGACTACCGCTTTGCCTCTGGCTTGAATGAGCGAAGTGAAGAAGCGCAAGTCCGGACTCTACTCTACACAATGGGCAGGCAAGCGAGAGAGATCTTTTCGACCTTCACACTATCTGAACAACAGCAGAAGCAGTATGAAACCGTCAGAAAAAAGTTCGACGATCACTTCGTGGCCGCACGGAACCTCGTTTACGAGAGTGCATGTTTTCACCGACGCATACAACAACCAGGCGAGTCAGTCGACCAATTCATCACCGCGTTGCACACACTGGCGGACCGGTGCGACTACAAGGAAAAGGAACGCATGATCCACGACCGGTTTGTAGTCGGCCTCAGTGATGCCAAGCTCTCGGAGTCTCTGCAAATGGATGCAAATCTTACACTCGCCAGCGCTTTGGCAAAAGCTCGCTTGAAGGAGACCGTCCAACGACAGCAGCAACAGCTGCGAGAAACCAGCGACGAACCTTCGGCAGCGCCAGCCAGCAACCTGGACGCGGTCAACAAACAACGGCAGCCCCGAAAGAATTCTTCAGGACAGCGTTCCGGCACCTCGTCAAGGACCAGTGCACCGGTCACACAAGGTCAACGCACCAGACCACAGTCCTACCGACCTCTCACATCCAGTTCGTGCCCCAACTGCGGTCAAGGAGAGCACCCGAGGACCTCCTGCCCCGCACGAGCTGCGAAATGCAACTACTGCGGTTGTTCCGGACATTTTGCAGTGCTGTGTCGGAAAAAGGCTGCAGGCGAGCGAAAGAAGGTACCGATTTCTTCTCTCCATATGGAAAAAGGGGCATATTTCGTAGGCGCGGTAAATGGGGAGCACTCCAATTCTCGGTATGCTCAAGTTATCATTAACGGCACTCCGGTGTTCGCTAAACTTGACTCGGGTGCAGAAGTGTCCGTTGTACCCTCAACATTTCCGGGATTGCCTACCAAATTAGACAAGTGCGACATAACCTTAACAGGCCCTGCGAATGAGCCACTGCATGTTCTCGGAAAATTTCTTGCCACTATACAGTGGAGACAACGCATTGTCCGACAAACTGTGTACGTAGTCTCGCCTTTACGCTCGATACTTTTGGGTCTCCCAGCGCTCGAAGCCCTTGAGCTGATCAAGTTCGCTGACTTGGTCAGTAGCGCAACAGCCATCGAAGCTTCCTACCCTCAGCTTTTCGGTAGTCTGGGAGCTATGAAAGGGAAATACAATATCAGACTGAAGCCGAACTCGGTACCCTTTGCTATTCCGGTTGCGCGTCGCATTGCCTTACCCCTGCGGGACCGAGTGAAGCAGGAGCTCGAGCGTATGGAGCGAGATGACGTAATCCGCAAAGTAGACGAACCAACAGAATGGTGCGCAGGTATTGTACCAGTACTCAAACCTTCTGGAGACGTTCGTATTTGCGCTGACTTGACGCAACTAAATAAAAGTGTACTTCGCGAGCGCTATGTTATGCCAACGGTTGAAGATAGCCTTGGTCTGTTAAGTGGGGCATCGGTTTTTTCGAAGCTGGACGCTAATTCTGGATTTTATCAGATCAAGTTGTCGCCGGAAAGCCAATTGTTAACTACCTTCATTACGCCATTTGGGCGATACTGTTTTCAGAGGCTACCGTTTGGAATAACGTCAGCACCTGAGTTTTTTCAAAAGAAAATGTCGCAGACTCTGCAAGGAATCCCAGGCGTGGTAAACATGATGGATGATGTGCTCATTTATGGCTGCAACAAAGCTCAACATGATGAGCGTCTGCGTCTTACTTTAGACCGTCTCATGAGTGCTGGTGTTACGCTAAACAAAGAAAAGTGTTGTTTTGGAGTAACCGAGATAAAGTTTCTTGGTTGTGTTCTAAGTCGAGATGAAATCAGGCTGGACCCTGAAAAGGTCCGGGCCATCAAAGAACTGCCGACGCCAAATAACGTGTCTGACGTTCGACGGCTGCTCGGTATGACTAATCATCTGGCAAGATTCATACCAGATTTGGCTTCAAAAACGGCGCCGTTACGTCACTTGCTTTTGAAGAGTTCTGAATGGACGTGGGGACCAGCCCAAGAGCAAGCGCTGTCATACGTTAAAGACGTTATCGGTTCGGCGCACGTCATGGCCAACTATGATGCAAAGTACCCTACGATTCTTTCCGCCGATGCGTCGTCATTCGGTTTGGGGGCGGTACTGATGCAAGTCCAACCAAACAACGAAAAACGACCCGTTGCCTTTGCATCACGATCGTTGACGCCTGCCGAAACCAGATATTCCCAAATTGAAAAAGAAGCACTAGCAATGACGTGGGCGGCAGAACGATTCGAAGGGTACATTAAAGGTCTTGAAATTGTGTGTGAAACCGACCACAAACCTCTTTAAACCTTGCTGGGAAAATCTCCTTTAGATGTTTTACCACCTCGCATTCAGCGTTTTCGCATGAGGCTCATGCGGTTCAGCTATGAAGTTGTGCATGTCCCGGGCAAGAGCTTAGTTACTGCAGATGTGTTGTCGAGGGCCCCGATTCGGGGAAAAGAAACTGATAATGCACTGTCTATTAGTGACGTCAGCACGCACGTTTCAGGATGCTTGTCAAACGTGGTCGAGGCCAGCCTCTTCGAAAGAGTGAAAGCAGAACAAGCCGCTGACGAAGTTTGTCAAGCACTCGTAAAATTCAGCTGGAAAGGGTGGCCGAAATTTTCATCTCTTCCGATGGTCTTGCGTCCATATTGGCAGGAAAGAGCCATGCTTACAGTTGCTGAAGGCGTGCTACTTAAAGGTATGAGGTTGGTCATTCCTCGAAAATTGCGCGCAGAGGTCTTGATACGCTTGCACGAGAGTCACCTGGGAATCGAAAAATGCAGAGCTCGAGCCAAAGAGTCGGTATGGTGGCCAGGGTTGAGTTATCAGCTGAAAGCTTTGGTTACCGACTGCCGCGTATGCGCCGAGCACAGACACCAAAAGCCAGAACCAATGATCCCGACAACCACTCCACAGCGTCCTTGGCAAAAACTAGGAGCTGATCTCTGCCATGTTCAAGGAAAATGGTATTTGGTAGTCGTAGATTATTTTTCTAGGTACCCAGAGATTGCTTTGTTATCATCTACAACGAGTGCCACTGTCATTACGCACCTTAAAAGTTTCTTTGCAAGACATGGCATACCAGAAGTTGTTATGTCTGATAACGGAGCGCAATTTGTGTCGCAGGAATACAAGTTGTTCGCTCGCAACTACGGGTTTCGCGCTGTGACGTCTAGCCCAAGGTACCCCCAGGCAAATGGTGAAGTAGAGAGGATGGTCCAGACAATCAAAGGTCTCATTACAAAAGCGAAGGACCCATATCTTTCTCTCCTAGCGTACAGGGACACTCCGGGGCCACTTGGGAAAAGCCCTGCAGAACTTCTAATGGGCAGGCGGCTACGCACAACGGTGCCTGTCCATCCCACAAGCCTTCTGCCTCAGACGGTGAACCTGAGAGAGTTCAGAAGCCACGATACGACCGCCCGACAGCGGCAGCGTAGGAACTTCAACCTTCGTCATAGGGCTACTTCGTTGCGAGCACTCGAACCGGGCGCGGAAGTCTGGGTGACGGACTGCAAAGCAAAAGCGCGAGTCTTGCGACTTGCTGAGCGGCCGAGGTCGTATGTGGTTAGAACTTCCACTGGTGTAGTTCTAGAAAGAAACAGGAAATCCTTGGTGCGCTTTGTTTCACAGCCAAAAGAAGGTGAGGATGAGGCAGATAGCGATGATTTTCCTCAGGCAGATGATAGTCGGGTAGAAACGGAACAGAATTCTAATCGCGTTACAGACAGCATGGCGCCTGACGATCTATCTAGCCCTTCCTTGCCGGGAACTGACCTTCCTGAATACCAAACGCGATCTGGTCATCTTGTTCGACGGCCGGAACGCTACGGGTTCAGTAATTGACTGTATTGTTCTTGCGCATTTTTTGTTTTCTGCAAAGTGTTCTTTCGCTGGCAGTGCTGCGAAGTTTGTTGCAACTGTCAGCGTATTGTTAAAGAAGGGGAGATGTGGTGATAGCGCCCAGGCGCGTCAAGTGTTCGCGTTATCTGGCGCTGTCGCCCACAATTGTAAAGTGTCGTTTGTACGTGACGTCATTGGTCACATGAGTGTCTGCTATATATGTATGCTGGTTGCATGGAATAAAGGTTGGACGTTATCTCGCGCCCATCGGAAGCGGCTCAGTCCCTTTCTCAGCTCCTGCGGCCGGCCCGGACGCGCATGCCCTTTCGCTAGGGCGCAACACGACAGTTAGAGCCCTTTCGGGGGCGGTGTGTCGCATTTTTTTTCTTTGCGCTCATAGCTTTGGAGGAAATTTTTGACGGTCGTGAGAGCGCAGCGCGGCTGCCTCCGCGGCGCAATCGGTAACGAGTTCGGCTCTTAACCGAAAGGTTGGAGGTTAGAGCCCTTTCGGGGGCGGTGTGTCGCATTTTTTTCTTTGCGCTCATAGTTTGGAGGAAATTTTTGACGGTCGTGAGAGCGCAGCGCGGCTGCCTCCGCGGCGCAATCGGTAACGAGTTCGGCTCTCAATCGAAAGGTTGGAGGTTCGAGGTCTCCCGAAGGCGGTGTGTCGCATTTTTATCTTTGCGCTCACAGCTTTGGAGGAATGTTTTGACGGTCGTGAAAGTGCAGCGCGGCTGCCTCCGCGGCGCAATCGGTAACGAGTTCGGCTCTTAACCGAAAGTTTGGAGGTTCGAGCCCTCCCGAGGGCGGTGTGTCGCTTTTTTTTCTTTGCGCTGATAGCTTTGGAGAAAAAGAGGTTCGAGCCCTCCTGGGGGCGGTGTGTCGCTTTTTTTACGCTGATAGCTTTTGAGAAAGGTTCTGATGGTGGTGAGAAAGCAGCACGACTGCCTCTGTCGCGCAAGCGTCTAGCGCTTTCGGCTGTTACCGGAAAGGTTGGAAGTTCGAGCCCTCCCGGGGGCAGTGTCTGTTGCTTTTTTCTCTTTGCACTGATGACTTTGGAGGAATGTTCTGACGGTCGTGAGAGTGCAGCACGACTGCCTCCGCGCAATCAGCTAACGAGTTCGGCTCTCAACCAAAAGGTTGGAAGTTCGAGCCCTCCCGAGGATGGTGTGTCGCATTTTTATCTTTGCGCTCATAGCTTTGGAGGAATGTTTTGACGGTCGTGAAAGTGCAGCGCGGCTGCCTCCGTGGCGCAATCGGCTATCGCGTCCGGCTGGTAACCGAAAGGTTGGAGGTTCGAGACCTCCCGGGGGTGGTGTGTCGCTTTTTTTTCTTTGCGCTGATAGCTTTGGAGAAAAAGAGGTTCGAGCCCTCCTGGGGGCGGTGTGTCGCTTTTTTTACGCTGATAGCTTTTGAGAAAGGTTCTGACGGTAATGAGAGAGCAGCACGACTGCCTCTGTCGCGCAAGCGTCTAGCGCTTTCGGCTGTTACCGGAAAGGTTGGAAGTTCGAGCCCTCCCGGGGGCGGTGTCTGTTGCTTTTTTCTCTTTGCACTGATGACTTTGGAGGAATGTTCTGACGGTCGTGAGAGTGCAGCACGACTGCCTCCGCGGCGCAATCGGTAACGAGTTCGGCTCTAAACCGAAAGGTTGGACGTTCGAGGCCTCCCTGGGGGCGGTGTGTCGCATTTTTATCTTTGCGCTCATAGCTTTGGAGGAATATTTTGACGGTAGTGAGAGTGCAGCGTGGCTGCCTCCGCGGCGCAATCGGTAACGAGTTCGGCTCTTAACCGAAAGGTTGGAAGTTCGAGCCCTCCCGAGGGCGGTGTGTCGCATTTTTATCTTTGCGCTGATAGCTTTGGAGGAATGTTCTGATGGTCGTGAGAGTGCAGCACGACTGCCTCCGCGGCGCAATCTGCTAACGTGTTCGGCTCTTAACCGAAAGGTTGAAAGTTCGAGCCCTCCCGGGGGCGGTGTGTCGCATTTTTTTCTTTGCGCTGATAGCTTTGGAGGATTGTTCTGACGGTGGTGAGAGAGCAGCACGACTGCCTCCGTGGCGCGATCGGCTAGCGCGTTCGGCTCTTAACCGAAAGGTTAGACGTTCGAGGCCTCCCGAGGGCGGTGTGTCGCATTTTTATCTTTGCGCTCATAGCTTTAGAGGAATGTTTTGACGGTCGTGAGAGTGCAGCGCGGCTGCCTCCACGGCGCAATCGCTAACGAGTTCGTCTCTTAACCGAAAGGTTGGAAATTCCAGCCCTCCCGAGGGTGGTGTGTCGCATTTTTTTCTTTGCGCTGATAGCATTGGAGGAATGTTCTGACGGTCGTGAGAGTGCAGCACGACTGCCTCCGCAGCGCAATCGGCTAACGAGTTCAGTTCGGCTCTTAACCGAAATGTTGGAAGTTCGAGCCCTCCCGAGGGCGGTGTGTCGCATTTTTATCTTTGCGCTGATAGCTTTGGAGGAAATTTTTGACGGTCGTGAGAGCGCAGCGCGGCTGCCTTCGCGGCGCAATCGGTAACGAGTTCGGCTCTTAACCGAAAGGTTGGAAGTTCGAGCCCTCCCGAAGGCGGTGTGTCGCATTTTTATCTTTGCGCTGATAGCTTTGAAGGAATGTTCTGACGGTCGTGAGAGTGCAGCACGACTGCCTGCACGGTGCAATCGGCTAACGAGTTTGGCTCTTAACCGAAAGGTTGGAAGTTCGAGCCCTCCCGAGGGTGGTGTGTCGCATTTTTATCTTTGCGCTCATAGCTTTGGAGGAATGTTTTGATGGACGTGAGAGTGCAGCGCGGCTGCCTCCGCGGCGCAATCGGTAACAAGTTCGGCTCTTAACCGAAAGGTTGGAAGTTCGAGCCCTCCCGAAGGCGGTGTGTCGCATTTTTATCTTCGCGCTCACAGCTTTGGAGGAATGTTTTGACGGTCGTGAAAGTGCAGCGCGGCTGCCTCCGCGGCGCAATCGGTAACGAGTTCGGCTCTTAACCGAAAGTTTGGAGGTTCGAGCCCTCCCGAGGGTGGTGTGTCGCTTTTTTTTCTTTGCGCTGATAGCTTTGGAGAAAAAGAGGTTCGAGCCCTCCTGGGGGCGGTGTGTCGCTTTTTTTACGCTGATAGCTTTTGAGAAAGGTTCTGACGGTGGTGAGAAAGCAGCACGACTGCCTCTGTCGCGCAAGCGTCTAGCGCTTTCGGCTGTTACCGGAAAGGTTGGAAGTTCGAGCCCTCCCGGGGGCGGTGTCTGTTGCTTTTTTCTCTTTGCACTGATGACTTTGGAGGAATGTTCTTACGGTCGTGAGAGTGCAGCACGACTGCCTCCGCAGCGCAATCAGCTAACGAGTTCGGCTCTCAACCAAAAGGTTGGAAGTTCGAGCCCTCCCGAGGATGGTGTGTCGCATTTTTATCTTTGCGCTCATAGCTTTGGAGGAATGTTTTGACGGTCGTGAAAGTGCAGCGCGGCTGCCTCCGTGGCGCAATCGGCTATCGCGTCCGGCTGGTAACCGAAAGGTTGGAGGTTCGAGACCTCCCGGGGGTGGTGTGTCGCTTTTTTTTCTTTGCGCTGATAGCTTTGGAGAAAAAGAGGTTCGAGCCCTCCTGGGGGCGGTGTGTCGCTTTTTTTACGCTGATAGCTTTTGAGAAAGGTTCTGACGGTGGTGAGAGAGCAGCACGACTGCCTCTGTCGCGCAAGCGTCTAGCGCTTTCGGCTGTTACCGGAAAGGTTGGAAGTTCGAGCCCTCCCGGGGGTGGTGTCTGTTGCTTTTTTCTCATTGCACTGATGACTTTGGAGGAATGTTCTGACGGTCGTGAGAGTGCAGCACGACTGCCTCCGCAGCGCAATCAGCTAACGAGTTCGGCTCTCAACCAAAAGGTTGGAAGTTCGAGCCCTCCCGAGGACGGTGTGACGCATTTTTATCTTTGCGCTCATAGCTTTGGAGGAATGTGCGGATGGTCGGGAGAGTGCAGCACGACTGCCTCCGCGGCGCAATCGGTAACGAGTTCGGCTCTAAAGCGAAAGGTTGGACGTTCGAGGCCTCCCTGGGGGCGGTGTGTCGCATTTTTATCTTTGCGCTCATAGCTTTGGAGGAATGTTTTGACGATAGTGAGAGTGCAGCGTGGCTGCCTCCGCGGCGCAATCGGTAACGAGTTCGGCTCTTAACCGAAAGGTTGGAAGTTCGAGCCCTCCCGAGGGCGGTGTGTCGCATTTTTATCTTTGCGCTGATAGCTTTGGAGGAATGTTCTGATGGTCGTGAGAGTGCAGCACGACTGCCTCCGCGGCGCAATCGGCTAACGTGTTCGGCTCTTAACCGAAAGGTTGAAAGTTCGAGCGCTCCCGGGGGCGGTGTGTCGCATTTTTTTCTTTGCGCTGATAGCTTTGGAGGATTGTTCTGACGGTGGTGAGAGAGCAGCACGACTGCCTCCGTGGCGCGATCGGCTAGCGTGTTCGGCTCTTAACCGAAAGGTTAGACGTTCGAGGCCTCCCGAGGGCGGTGTGTCGCATTTTTATCTTTGCGCTCATAGCTTTGGAGGAATGTTCTGATGGTCGTGAGAGTGCAGCACGACTGCCTCCGCGGCGCAATCGGCTAACGTGTTCAGCTCTTAACCGAAAGGTTGGAAGTTCGAGCCCTCCCGAGGGCGGTGTGTCGCATTTTTATCTTTGCGCTCATAGCTTTGGAGGAATGTTTTGACGGTCGTGAGAGTGCAGCGCGGCTGCCTCCACGGCGCAATCGCTAACGAGTTCGTCTCTTAACCGAAAGGTTGGAAATTCCAGCCCTCCGGAGGGTGGTGTGTCGCATTTTTGTCTTTGCGCTGATAGCTTTGGAGGAATGTTCTGACGGTCGTGAGAGTGCAGCACGACTGCCTCCGCAGCGCAATCGGCTAACGAGTTCAGTTCGGCTCTTAACCGAAATGTTGGAAGTTCGAGCCCTCCCGAGGGCGGTGTGTCGCATTTTTATCTTTGCGCTCATAGCTTTGGAGGAAATTTTTGACGGTCGTGAGAGCGCAGCGCGGCTGCCTCCGCGGCGCAATCGGTAACGAGTTCGGCTCTTAACCGAAAGGTTGGAAGTTCGAGCCCTCCCGAAGGCGGTGTGTCGCATTTTTATCTTTGCGCTGATAGCTTTGGAGGAATGTTCTGACGGTCGTGAGAGTGCAGCACGACTGCCTGCGCGGCGCAATCGGCTAACGAGTTTGGCTCTTAACCGAAAGGTTGGAAGTTCGAGCCCTCCCGAGGGTGGTGTGTCGCATTTTTATCTTTGCGCTCATAGCTTTGGAGGAATGTTTTGATGGACGTGAGAGTGCAGCGCGGCTGCCTCCGCGGCGCAATCGGTAACAAGTTCGGCTCTTAACCGAAAGGTTGGAAGTTCGAGCCCTCCCGAAGGCGGTGTGTCGCATTTTTATCTTTGCGCTGATAGCTTTGGAGGAATGTTCTGACGGTCGTGAGAGTGCAGCACGACTGCCTGCGCGGCGCAATCGGCTAACGAGTTCGGCTCTTAACCGAAAGGTTGAAAGTTCGAGCCCTCCCGGGGGCGGTGTGTCGCATTTTTTTCTTTGCGCTGATAGCTTTGGAGGATTGTTCTGACTGTGGTGAGAGAGCAGCACGACTGCCTCCGTGGCGCGATCGGCTAGCGCGTTCGGCTCTTAACCGAAAGGTTGGAAATTCCAGCCCTCCCGAGGGTGGTGTGTCGCATTTTTTTCTTTGCGCTGATAGCATTGGAGGAATGTTCTGACGGTCGTGAGAGTGCAGCACGACTGCCTCCGCAGCGCAATCGGCTAACGAGTTCAGTTCGGCTCTTAACCGAAATGTTGGAAGTTCGAGCCCTCCCGAGGGCGGTGTGTCGCATTTTTATCTTTGCGCTGATAGCTTTGGAGGAAATTTTTGACGGTCGTGAGAGCGCAGCGCGGCTGCCTTCGCGGCGCAATCGGTAACGAGTTCGGCTCTTAACCGAAAGGTTGGAAGTTCGAGCCCTCCCGAAGGCGGTGTGTCGCATTTTTATCTTTGCGCTGATAGCTTTGGAGGAATGTTCTGACGGTCGTGAGAGTGCAGCACGACTGCCTGCGCGGCGCAATCGGCTAACGAGTTTGGCTCTTAACCGAAAGGTTGGAAGTTCGAGCCCTCCCGAGGGTGGTGTGTCGCATTTTTATCTTTGCGCTCATAGCTTTGGAGGAATGTTTTGATGGACGTGAGAGTGCAGCGCGGCTGCCTCCACGGCGCAATCGGTAACAAGTTCGGCTCTTAATCGAAAGGTTGGAAGTTCGAGCCCTCCCGAAGGCGGTGTGTCGCATTTTTATCTTTGCGCTCACAGCTTTGGAGGAATGTTTTGACGGTCGTGAAAGTGCAGCGCGGCTGCCTCCGCGGCGCAATCGGTAACGAGTTCGGCTCTTAACCGAAAGTTTGGAGGTTCGAGCCCTCCCGAGGGCGGTGTGTCGCTTTTTTTTCTTTGCGCTGATAGCTTTGGAGAAAAAGAGGTTCGAGCCCTCCTGGGGGCGGTGTGTCGCTTTTTTTACGCTGATAGCTTTTGAGAAAGGTTCTGACGGTGGTGAGAAAGCAGCACGACTGCCTCTGTCGCGCAAGCGTCTAGCGCTTTCGGCTGTTACCGGAAAGGTTGGAAGTTCGAGCCCTCCCGGGGGCGGTGTCTGTTGCTTTATTCTCTTTGCACTGATGACTTTGGAGGAATGTTCTTACGGTCGTGAGAGTGCAGCACGACTGCCTCCGCAGCGCAATCAGCTAACGAGTTCGGCTCTCAACCAAAATGTTGGAAGTTCGAGCCCTCCCGAGGATGGTGTGTCGCATTTTAATCTTTGCGCTCATAGCTTTGGAGGAATGTTTTGACGGTCGTGAAAGTGCAGCGCGGCTGCCTCCGTGGCGCAATCGGCTATCGCGTCCGGCTGGTAACCGAAAGGTTGGAGGTTCGAGACCTCCCGGGGGTGGTGTGTCGCTTTTTTTTCTTTGCGCTGATAGCTTTGGAGAAAAAGAGGTTCGAGCCCTCCTGGGGGCGGTGTGTCGCTTTTTTTACGCTGATAGCTTTTGAGAAAGGTTCTGACGGTGGTGAGAGAGCAGCACGACTGCCTCTGTCGCGCAAGCGTCTAGCGCTTTCGGCTGTTACCGGAAAGGTTGGAAGTTCGAGCCCTCCCGGGGGTGGTGTCTGTTGCTTTTTTCTCATTGCACTGATGACTTTGGAGGAATGTTCTGACGGTCGTGAGAGTGCAGCACGACTGCCTCCGCAGCGCAATCAGCTAACGAGTTCGGCTCTCAACCAAAAGGTTGGAAGTTCGAGCCCTCCCGAGGACGGTGTGACGCATTTTTATCTTTGCGCTCATAGCTTTGGAGGAATGTGCGGATGGTCGGGAGAGTGCAGCACGACTGCCTCCGCGGCGCAATCGGTAACGAGTTCGGCTCTAAAGCGAAAGGTTGGACGTTCGAGGCCTCCCTGGGGGCGGTGTGTCGCATTTTTATCTTTGCGCTCATAGCTTTGGAGGAATGTTTTGACGATAGTGAGAGTGCAGCGTGGCTGCCTCCGCGGCGCAATCGGTAACGAGTTCGGCTCTTAACCGAAAGGTTGGAAGTTCGAGCCTTCCCGAGGGCGGTGTGTCGCATTTTTATCTTTGCGCTGATAGCTTTGGAGGAATGTTCTGATGGTCGTGAGAGTGCAGCACGACTGCCTCCGCGGCGCAATCGGCTAACGTGTTCGGCTCTTAACCGAAAGGTTGGAAGTTCGAGCGCTCCCGGGGGCGGTGTGTCGCATTTTTTTCTTTGCGCTGATAGCTTTGGAGGATTGTTCTGACGGTGGTGAGAGAGCAGCACGACTGCCTCCGTGGCGCGATCGGCTAGCGTGTTCGGCTCTTAACCGAAAGGTTAGACGTTCGAGGCCTCCCGAGGGCGGTGTGTCGCATTTTTATCTTTGCGCTCATAGCTTTGGAGGAATGTTCTGATGGTCGTGAGAGTGCAGCACGACTGCCTCCGCGGCGCAATCGGCTAACGTGTTCAGCTCTTAACCGAAAGGTTGGAAGTTCGAGCCCTCCCGAGGGCGGTGTGTCGCATTTTTATCTTTGCGCTCATAGCTTTGGAGGAATGTTTTGACGGTCGTGAGAGTGCAGCGCGGCTGCCTCCACGGCGCAATCGCTAACGAGTTCGTCTCTTAACCGAAAGGTTGGAAATTCCAGCCCTCCCGAGGGTGGTGTGTCGCATTTTTTTCTTTGCGCTGATAGCTTTGGAGGAATGTTCTGACGGTCGTGAGAGTGCAGCACGACTGCCTGCGCGGCGCAATCGGCTAACGTGTTCGGCTCTTAACCGAAAGGTTGGAAGTTCGAGCGCTCCCGGGGGCGGTGTGTCGCATTTTTTTCTTTGCGCTGATAGCTTTGGAGGATTGTTCTGACGGTGGTGAGAGAGCAGCACGACTGCCTCCGCGGCGCAATCGGCTAACGTGTTCAGCTCTTAACCGAAAGGTTGGAAGTTCGAGCCCTCCCGAGGGCGGTGTGTCGCATTTTTATCTTTGCGCTCATAGCTTTGGAGGAATGTTTTGACGGTCGTGAGAGTGCAGCACGACTGCCTCCGCGGCGCAATCGGTAACGAGTTCGGCTCTTAACCGAAAGGTTGGAAGTTCGAGCCTTCCCGAGGGCGGTGTGTCGCATTTTTATCTTTGCGCTGATAGCTTTGGAGGAATGTTCTGATGGTCGTGAGAGTGCAGCACGACTGCCTCCGCGGCGCAATCGGCTAACGTGTTCGGCTCTTAACCGAAAGGTTGGAAGTTCGAGCGCTCCCGGGGGCGGTGTGTCGCATTTTTTTCTTTGCGCTGATAGCTTTGGAGGATTGTTCTGACGGTGGTGAGAGAGCAGCACGACTGCCTCCGTGGCGCGATCGGCTAGCGTGTTCGGCTCTTAACCGAAAGGTTAGACGTTCGAGGCCTCCCGAGGGCGGTGTGTCGCATTTTTATCTTTGCGCTGATAGCTTTGGAGGAATGTTCTGACGGTCGTGAGAGTGCAGCACGACTGCCTGCGCGGCGCAATCGGCTAACGAGTTTGGCTCTTAACCGAAAGGTTGGAAGTTCGAGCCCTCCCGAGGGTGGTGTGTCGCATTTTTATCTTTGCGCTCATAGCTTTGGAGGAATGTTTTGATGGACGTGAGAGTGCAGCGCGGCTGCCTCCGCGGCGCAATCGGTAACAAGTTCGGCTCTTAACCGAAAGGTTGGAAGTTCGAGCCCTCCCGAAGGCGGTGTGTCGCATTTTTATCTTTGCGCTGATAGCTTTGGAGGAATGTTCTGACGGTCGTGAGAGTGCAGCACGACTGCCTGCGCGGCGCAATCGGCTAACGAGTTCGGCTCTTAACCGAAAGGTTGAAAGTTCGAGCCCTCCCGGGGGCGGTGTGTCGCATTTTTTTCTTTGCGCTGATAGCTTTGGAGGATTGTTCTGACTGTGGTGAGAGAGCAGCACGACTGCCTCCGTGGCGCGATCGGCTAGCGCGTTCGGCTCTTAACCGAAAGGTTGGAAATTCCAGCCCTCCCGAGGGTGGTGTGTCGCATTTTTTTCTTTGCGCTGATAGCATTGGAGGAATGTTCTGACGGTCGTGAGAGTGCAGCACGACTGCCTCCGCAGCGCAATCGGCTAACGAGTTCAGTTCGGCTCTTAACCGAAATGTTGGAAGTTCGAGCCCTCCCGAGGGCGGTGTGTCGCATTTTTATCTTTGCGCTGATAGCTTTGGAGGAAATTTTTGACGGTCGTGAGAGCGCAGCGCGGCTGCCTTCGCGGCGCAATCGGTAACGAGTTCGGCTCTTAACCGAAAGGTTGGAAGTTCGAGCCCTCCCGAAGGCGGTGTGTCGCATTTTTATCTTTGCGCTGATAGCTTTGGAGGAATGTTCTGACGGTCGTGAGAGTGCAGCACGACTGCCTGCGCGGCGCAATCGGCTAACGAGTTTGGCTCTTAACCGAAAGGTTGGAAGTTCGAGCCCTCCCGAGGGTGGTGTGTCGCATTTTTATCTTTGCGCTCATAGCTTTGGAGGAATGTTTTGATGGACGTGAGAGTGCAGCGCGGCTGCCTCCACGGCGCAATCGGTAACAAGTTCGGCTCTTAATCGAAAGGTTGGAAGTTCGAGCCCTCCCGAAGGCGGTGTGTCGCATTTTTATCTTTGCGCTCACAGCTTTGGAGGAATGTTTTGACGGTCGTGAAAGTGCAGCGCGGCTGCCTCCGCGGCGCAATCGGTAACGAGTTCGGCTCTTAACCGAAAGTTTGGAGGTTCGAGCCCTCCCGAGGGCGGTGTGTCGCTTTTTTTTCTTTGCGCTGATAGCTTTGGAGAAAAAGAGGTTCGAGCCCTCCTGGGGGCGGTGTGTCGCTTTTTTTACGCTGATAGCTTTTGAGAAAGGTTCTGACGGTGGTGAGAAAGCAGCACGACTGCCTCTGTCGCGCAAGCGTCTAGCGCTTTCGGCTGTTACCGGAAAGGTTGGAAGTTCGAGCCCTCCCGGGGGCGGTGTCTGTTGCTTTATTCTCTTTGCACTGATGACTTTGGAGGAATGTTCTTACGGTCGTGAGAGTGCAGCACGACTGCCTCCGCAGCGCAATCAGCTAACGAGTTCGGCTCTCAACCAAAATGTTGGAAGTTCGAGCCCTCCCGAGGATGGTGTGTCGCATTTTAATCTTTGCGCTCATAGCTTTGGAGGAATGTTTTGACGGTCGTGAAAGTGCAGCGCGGCTGCCTCCGTGGCGCAATCGGCTATCGCGTCCGGCTGGTAACCGAAAGGTTGGAGGTTCGAGACCTCCCGGGGGTGGTGTGTCGCTTTTTTTTCTTTGCGCTGATAGCTTTGGAGAAAAAGAGGTTCGAGCCCTCCTGGGGGCGGTGTGTCGCTTTTTTTACGCTGATAGCTTTTGAGAAAGGTTCTGACGGTGGTGAGAGAGCAGCACGACTGCCTCTGTCGCGCAAGCGTCTAGCGCTTTCGGCTGTTACCGGAAAGGTTGGAAGTTCGAGCCCTCCCGGGGGTGGTGTCTGTTGCTTTTTTCTCATTGCACTGATGACTTTGGAGGAATGTTCTGACGGTCGTGAGAGTGCAGCACGACTGCCTCCGCAGCGCAATCAGCTAACGAGTTCGGCTCTCAACCAAAAGGTTGGAAGTTCGAGCCCTCCCGAGGACGGTGTGACGCATTTTTATCTTTGCGCTCATAGCTTTGGAGGAATGTGCGGATGGTCGGGAGAGTGCAGCACGACTGCCTCCGCGGCGCAATCGGTAACGAGTTCGGCTCTAAAGCGAAAGGTTGGACGTTCGAGGCCTCCCTGGGGGCGGTGTGTCGCATTTTTATCTTTGCGCTCATAGCTTTGGAGGAATGTTTTGACGATAGTGAGAGTGCAGCGTGGCTGCCTCCGCGGCGCAATCGGTAACGAGTTCGGCTCTTAACCGAAAGGTTGGAAGTTCGAGCCTTCCCGAGGGCGGTGTGTCGCATTTTTATCTTTGCGCTGATAGCTTTGGAGGAATGTTCTGATGGTCGTGAGAGTGCAGCACGACTGCCTCCGCGGCGCAATCGGCTAACGTGTTCGGCTCTTAACCGAAAGGTTGGAAGTTCGAGCGCTCCCGGGGGCGGTGTGTCGCATTTTTTTCTTTGCGCTGATAGCTTTGGAGGATTGTTCTGACGGTGGTGAGAGAGCAGCACGACTGCCTCCGTGGCGCGATCGGCTAGCGTGTTCGGCTCTTAACCGAAAGGTTAGACGTTCGAGGCCTCCCGAGGGCGGTGTGTCGCATTTTTATCTTTGCGCTCATAGCTTTGGAGGAATGTTCTGATGGTCGTGAGAGTGCAGCACGACTGCCTCCGCGGCGCAATCGGCTAACGTGTTCAGCTCTTAACCGAAAGGTTGGAAGTTCGAGCCCTCCCGAGGGCGGTGTGTCGCATTTTTATCTTTGCGCTCATAGCTTTGGAGGAATGTTTTGACGGTCGTGAGAGTGCAGCGCGGCTGCCTCCACGGCGCAATCGCTAACGAGTTCGTCTCTTAACCGAAAGGTTGGAAATTCCAGCCCTCCCGAGGGTGGTGTGTCGCATTTTTTTCTTTGCGCTGATAGCTTTGGAGGAATGTTCTGACGGTCGTGAGAGTGCAGCACGACTGCCTCCGCAGCGCAATCGGCTAACGAGTTCAGTTCGGCTCTTAACCGAAATGTTGGAAGTTCGAGCCCTCCCGAGGGCGGTGTGTCGCATTTTTATCTTTGCGCTGATAGCTTTGGAGGAAATTTTTGACGGTCGTGAGAGCGCAGCGCGGCTGCCTTCGCGGCGCAATCGGTAACGAGTTCGGCTCTTAACCGAAAGGTTGGAAGTTCGAGCCCTCCCGAAGGCGGTGTGTCGCATTTTTATCTTTGCGCTGATAGCTTTGGAGGAATGTTCTGACGGTCGTGAGAGTGCAGCACGACTGCCTGCGCGGCGCAATCGGCTAACGAGTTTGGCTCTTAACCGAAAGGTTGGAAGTTCGAGCCCTCCCGAGGGTGGTGTGTCGCATTTTTATCTTTGCGCTCATAGCTTTGGAGGAATGTTTTGATGGACGTGAGAGTGCAGCGCGGCTGCCTCCGCGGCGCAATCGGTAACAAGTTCGGCTCTTAACCGAAAGGTTGGAAGTTCGAGCCCTCCCGAAGGCGGTGTGTCGCATTTTTATCTTTGCGCTCACAGCTTTGGAGGAATGTTTTGACGGTCGTGAAAGTGCAGCGCGGCTGCCTCCGCGGCGCAATCGGTAACGAGTTCGGCTCTTAACCGAAAGTTTGGAGGTTCGAGCCCTCCCGAGGGCGGTGTGTCGCTTTTTTTTCTTTGCGCTGATAGCTTTGGAGAAAAAGAGGTTCGAGCCCTCCTGGGGGCGGTGTGTCGCTTTTTTTACGCTGATAGCTTTTGAGAAAGGTTCTGACGGTGGTGAGAAAGCAGCACGACTGCCTCTGTCGCGCAAGCGTCTAGCGCTTTCGGCTGTTACCGGAAAGGTTGAAAGTTCGAGCCCTCCCGGGGGCGGTGTCTGTTGCTTTTTTCTCTTTGCACTGATGACTTTGGAGGAATGTTCTTACGGTCGTGAGAGTGCAGCACGACTGCCTCCGCAGCGCAATCAGCTAACGAGTTCGGCTCTCAACCAAAAGGTTGGAAGTTCGAGCCCTCCCGAGGATGGTGTGTCGCATTTTTATCTTTGCGCTCATAGCTTTGGAGGAATGTTTTGACGGTCGTGAAAGTGCAGCGCGGCTGCCTCCGTGGCGCAATCGGCTATCGCGTCCGGCTGGTAACCGAAAGGTTGGAGGTTCGAGACCTCCCGGGGGTGGTGTGTCGCTTTTTTTTCTTTGCGCTGATAGCTTTGGAGAAAAAGAGGTTCGAGCCCTCCTGGGGGCGGTGTGTCGCTTTTTTTACGCTGATAGCTTTTGAGAAAGGTTCTGACGGTGGTGAGAGAGCAGCACGACTGCCTCTGTCGCGCAAGCGTCTAGCGCTTTCGGCTGTTACCGGAAAGGTTGGAAGTTCGAGCCCTCCCGGGGGTGGTGTCTGTTGCTTTTTTCTCATTGCACTGATGACTTTGGAGGAATGTTCTGACGGTCGTGAGAGTGCAGCACGACTGCCTCCGCAGCGCAATCAGCTAACGAGTTCGGCTCTCAACCAAAAGGTTGGAAGTTCGAGCCCTCCCGAGGACGGTGTGACGCATTTTTATCTTTGCGCTCATAGCTTTGGAGGAATGTGCGGATGGTCGGGAGAGTGCAGCACGACTGCCTCCGCGGCGCAATCGGTAACGAGTTCGGCTCTAAAGCGAAAGGTTGGACGTTCGAGGCCTCCCTGGGGGCGGTGTGTCGCATTTTTATCTTTGCGCTCATAGCTTTGGAGGAATGTTTTGACGATAGTGAGAGTGCAGCGTGGCTGCCTCCGCGGCGCAATCGGTAACGAGTTCGGCTCTTAACCGAAAGGTTGGAAGTTCGAGCCCTCCCGAGGGCGGTGTGTCGCATTTTTATCTTTGCGCTGATAGCTTTGGAGGAATGTTCTGATGGTCGTGAGAGTGCAGCACGACTGCCTCCGCGGCGCAATCGGCTAACGTGTTCGGCTCTTAACCGAAAGGTTGAAAGTTCGAGCGCTCCCGGGGGCGGTGTGTCGCATTTTTTTCTTTGCGCTGATAGCTTTGGAGGATTGTTCTGACGGTGGTGAGAGAGCAGCACGACTGCCTCCGTGGCGCGATCGGCTAGCGTGTTCGGCTCTTAACCGAAAGGTTAGACGTTCGAGGCCTCCCGAGGGCGGTGTGTCGCATTTTTATCTTTGCGCTCATAGCTTTGGAGGAATGTTCTGATGGTCGTGAGAGTGCAGCACGACTGCCTCCGCGGCGCAATCGGCTAACGTGTTCAGCTCTTAACCGAAAGGTTGGAAGTTCGAGCCCTCCCGAGGGCGGTGTGTCGCATTTTTATCTTTGCGCTCATAGCTTTGGAGGAATGTTTTGACGGTCGTGAGAGTGCAGCGCGGCTGCCTCCACGGCGCAATCGCTAACGAGTTCGTCTCTTAACCGAAAGGTTGGAAATTCCAGCCCTCCCGAGGGTGGTGTGTCGCATTTTTTTCTTTGCGCTGATAGCTTTGGAGGAATGTTCTGACGGTCGTGAGAGTGCAGCACGACTGCCTCCGCAGCGCAATCGGCTAACGAGTTCAGTTCGGCTCTTAACCGAAATGTTGGAAGTTCGAGCCCTCCCGAGGGCGGTGTGTCGCATTTTTATCTTTGCGCTGATAGCTTTGGAGGAAATTTTTGACGGTCGTGAGAGCGCAGCGCGGCTGCCTTCGCGGCGCAATCGGTAACGAGTTCGGCTCTTAACCGAAAGGTTGGAAGTTCGAGCCCTCCCGAAGGCGGTGTGTCGTACTTTTATCTTTGCGCTGATAGCTTTGGAGGAATGTTCTGACGGTCGTGAGAGTGCAGCACGACTGCCTGCGCGGCGCAGTCGGCTAACGAGTTTGGCTCTTAACCGAAAGGTTGGAAGTTCGAGCCCTCCCGAGGGTGGTGTGTCACATTTTTATCTTTGCGCTCATAGCTTTGGAGGAATGTTTTGATGGACGTGAGAGTGCAGCGCGGCTGCCTCCGCGGCGCAATCGGTAACAAGTTCGGCTCTTAACCGAAAGGTTGGAAGTTCGAGCCCTCCCGAAGGCGGTGTGTCGCATTTTTATCTTTGCGCTGATAGCTTTGGAGGAATGTTCTGACGGTCGTGAGAGTGCAGCACGACTGCCTGCGCGGCGCAATCGGCTAACGAGTTCGGCTCTTAACCGAAAGGTTGAAAGTTCGAGCCCTCTCGGGGGCGGTGTGTCGCATTTTTTTCTTTGCGCTGATAGCTTTGGAGGATTGTTCTGACGGTGGTGAGAGAGCAGCACGACTGCCTCCGTGGCGCGATCGGCTAGCGCGTTCGGCTCTTAACCGAAGGGTTAGACGTTCGAGGCCTCCCGAGGGCGGTGTGTCGCATTTTTATCTTTGCGCTCATAGCTTTGGAGGAATGTTCTGATGGTCGTGAGAGTGCAGCACGACTGCCTCCGCGGCGCAATCGGCTAACGTGTTCAGCTCTTAACCGAAAGGTTGGAAGTTCGAGCCCTCCCGAGGGCGGTGTGTCGCATTTTTATCTTTGCGCTCATAGCTTTGGAGGAATGTTTTGACGGTCGTGAGAGTGCAGCGCGGCTGCCTCCACGGCGCAATCGCTAACGAGTTCGTCTCTTAACCGAAAGGTTGGAAATTCCAGCCCTCCCGAGGGTGGTGTGTCGCATTTTTTTCTTTGCGCTGATAGCTTTGGAGGAATGTTCTGACGGTCGTGAGAGTGCAGCACGACTGCCTCCGCAGCGCAATCGGCTAACGAGTTCAGTTCGGCTCTTAACCGAAATGTTGGAAGTTCGAGCCCTCCCGAGGGCGGTGTGTCGCATTTTTATCTTTGCGCTCATAGCTTTGGAGGAAATTTTTGACGGTCGGAGAGCGCAGCACGGCTGCCTCCGCGGCGCAATCGGTAACGAGTTCGGCTCTTAACCGAAAGGTTGGAAGTTCGAGCCCTCCCGAAGGCGGTGTGTCGCATTTTTATCTTTGCGCTGATAGCTTTGGAGGAATGTTCTGACGGTCGTGAGAGTGCAGCACGACTGCCTGCGCGGCGCAATCGGCTAACGAGTTTGGCTCTTAACCGAAAAGTTGGAAGTTCGAGCCCTCTCGAGGGTGGTGTGTCGCATTTTTATCTTTGCGCTCATAGCTTTGGAGGAATGTTTTGATGGACGTGAGAGTGCAGCGCGGCTGCCTCCGCGGCGCAATCGGTAACAAGTTCGGCTCTTAACCGAAAGGTTGGAAGTTCGAGCCCTCCCGAAGGCGGTGTGTCGCATTTTTATCTTTGCGCTGATAGCTTTGGAGGAATGTTCTGACGGTCGTGAGAGTGCAGCACGACTGCCTGTGCGGCGCAATCGGCTAACGAGTTCGGCTCTTAACCGAAAGGTTGGAAGTTCGAGCCCTGCCGAGGGTGGTGTGTCGCATTTTTATCTTTGCGCTCATAGCTTTGGAGGAATGTTTTGACGGACGTGAGAGTGCAGCGCGGCTGCCTGCGCGGCGCAATCGGTAACGAGTTCGGCTCTTAACCGAAAGGTTGGAGGTTCGAGGCCTCCCGGGGGCGGTGTGTCGCATTTTTATCTTCGCGCTCATAGCTCTGGAGGAATGTTTTGATGGTCTGGAGAGTGCAGCGCGGCTGCCTCCGCGGCGCAATCGGTAACAAGTTCGGCTCTTAACCGAAAGGTTGGAAGTTCGAGCCCTCCCGAAGGCGGTGTGTCGCATTTTTACCTTTGCGCTGATAGCTTTGGAGGAATGTTCTGACGGTCGTGAGAGTGCAGCACGACTGCCTGCGCGGCGCAATCGGCTAACTAGTTCGGCTCTTAACCGAAAGGTTGGAAGTTCGAGCCCTCCCGAGGGTGGTGTGTCGCATTTTTATCTTTGCGCTCATAGCTTTGGAGGAATGTTTTGACGGACGTGAGAGTGCAGCGCGGCTGCCTCCGCGGTGCAATCGGCTAACGAGTTCGGCTCTAAACTGAAAGGTTGGGGGTTCAAGGCCTCCCGGGGGCGGTGTGTCGCATTTTTATCTTCGCGCTCATAGCTCTGGAGGAATGTTTTGATGGTCTTGAGAGTGCAGCGCGGCTGCCTCCGCGGCGCAATCGGTAACAAGTTCAGCTCTTAACCGAAAGGTTGGAAGTTCGAGCCCTCCCGAAGGCGGTGTGTCGCATGTTTATCTGTGCGCTGATAGCTTTGGAGGAATGTTCTGACGGTCGTGAGAGTGCAGCACGACTGCCTGCGCGGCGCAATCGGCGAACGAGTTCGGCTCTTACCCGAAAGGTTGGAAGTTCGAGCCCTCCCGAGGGTGGTGTGTGGCATTTTTATCTTTGCGCTCATAGCTTTGAAGGAATGTTTTGACAGACGTGAGAGTGCAGCGCGGCTGCCTGCGCGGCGCAATCGGTAACGAGTTCGGCTCTTAACCGAAAGGTTGGAGGTTCGAGGCCTCCCGGGGGCGGTGTGTCGCATTTTTATGTTTGCGTTCATAGCTTTGGAGGAATGTTTTGACGGTCGTGAGAGTGCAGCGCGGCTGCCTCCGCGGCGCAATCGGTAACGAGTTCGTCTCTTAACCGAAAGGTTGGAGGTTCGAGCCCTCCCAGTGGCGGTGTGTCGCATTTTTTTCTTTGCGCTGATAGCTTTGGAGGAATGTTCTGACGGTCGTGACAGTGCAGCACGACACCCTCCGCAGCGCAATTGGCGAACGAGTTCGGCTTTTAAACAAAAGGTTGGAAGTTCGAGCCCTCCCGAGGGCGGTGTGTCGCATTTTTATCTTCGCGCTCATAGCTTTGGAGGAAATTTTTGACGGTCGTGAGAGCACAGCGCGGCTGTCTCCGCGGCGCAATCGGTAACAAGTTCGGCTCTTAACTGAAAGGTTGGAGGTTCGAGGCCTCCCGGGGGCGGTGGTCGCATGTTTGTCTTTGCGCTCATAGCTTTGGAGGAATGTTTTGACGGTCGTGAAAGTGCAGCGCGGCTTCCTCCGCAGCGCAATCGGTAACGAGTTCGGCTCTTAACCGAAAGGTTGGAGGTTCGAGCGCTCCCGGGGGCGGTGTCTGTTGCTTTTTTCTCTTTGCGCTGATGGCTTTGGAGGAATGTTCTGACGATCGTGAGAGTGCAGCACGACTGCCTCCGCGGCGAGATCGGCTAGAGTTCGGCTCTTAACCGAAAGGTTGGAGGTTCGAGCACTTTCGGGGGCTGTGTGTCGCATTTTTTCTTTGCGCTGATAGCTTTGGAGGAATGTTCTGACGGTCGTGAGAGTGCAGCACGACTGCCTCCGCGGCGCAATTGGTAACGAGTTCGGCTCTTAACCGAAAGTTTGGACGTTCGAGGCCTCCCGGGGTCGGTGTGTCGCATTTTTATCTTCGCGCTCATAGCTCTGGAGGAATGTTTTGACGGTCTTGAGAGTGCAGCGCGGCTGCCTCCGCGGCGCAATCGGTAACGAGTTCGGCTCTTAACCAAAAGGTTGGAGGTTCGAGTCCTCCCGAAGGCGGTGTGTCGCATTTTTATCTTTGCGCTGATAGCTTTGGAGGAATGTTCTGACGGTCGTGAGAGTGCAGCACGACTGCCTGCGCGGCGCAATCGGCTAACGAGTTCGGCTCTTAACCGAAAGGTTGGAAGTGCGAGCCCTCCCGAGGGTGGTGTGTTGCATTTTTATCTTTGCGCTCATAGCTTTGGAGGAATGTTTTGACGTACGTGAGAGTGCAGCGCGGCTGCCTGCGCGGCGCAATCGGCTAACGAGTTCGGCTCTTAACCGAAAGGTTGGAAGTTCGAGCCCTCCCGAAGGCGGTGTGTTGCATTTTTATCTTTGCGCTGATAGCTTTGGAGGAATGTTCTGACGGTCGTGAGAGTGCAGCACGACTGCCTGCGCGGCGCAATCGGCTAACGAGTTCGGCTCTTAACCGAAAGGTTAAAAGTTCGAGCCCTCCCGAGGGTGGTGTGTCGCATTTTTATCTTTGCGCTCATAGCTTTGGAGGAATGTTTTGACGGACGTGAGAGTGCAGCGCGGCTGCCTCCGCGGCGCAATCGGTAACAAGTTCGGCTCTTAACCGAAAGGTTGGAAGTTCGAGCCCTCCCGAAGGCGGTGTGTCGCATTTTAATCTTTGCGCTGATAGCTTTGGAGGAATGTTCTGACGGTCGTGAGAGTGCAGCACGACTGCCTGCGCGGCGCAATCGGCTAACGAGTTCGGCTCTTAACCGAAAGGTTGGAAGTTCGAGCCCTCCCGAGGGTGGTGTGTCGCATTTTTATCTTTGCGCTCATAGCTTTGGAGGAATGTTTTGACGGACGTGAGAGTGCAGCGCGGCTGCCTGCGCGGCGCAATCGGCTAACGAGTTCGGCTCTTAACTGAAAGGTTGGAGGTTCGAGGCCTCCCGGGGGCGGTGTGTCGCATTTTTATCTTCGCGCTCATAGCTCTGGAGGAATGTTTTGATGGTCTTGAGAGTGCAGCGCGGCTGCCTCCGCGGCGCAATCGGTAACAAGTTCGGCTCTTAACCGAAAGGTTGGAAGTTCGAGCCCTCCCGAAGGCGGTGTGTCGCATTTTTATCTTTGCGCTGATAGCTTTGGAGGAATGTTCTGACGGTCGTGAGAGTGCAGCACGACTGCCTGCGCGGCGCAATCGGCGAACGAGTTCGGCTCTTAACCGAAAGGTTGGAAGTTCGAGCCCTCCCGAGGGTGGTGTGTCGCATTTTTATCTTTGCGTTCATAGCTTTGGAGGAATGTTTTGACGGTCGTGAGAGTGCAGCGCGGCTGCCTCCGCGGCGCAATCGGTAACGAGTTCGTCTCTTAACCGAAAGGTTGGAGGTTCGAGCCCTCCCAGTGGTGGTGTGTCGCATTTTTTTCTTTGCGCTGATAGCTTTGGAGGAATGTTCTGACGGTCGTGACAGTGCAGCACGACACCCTCCGCAGCGCAATTGGCGAACGAGTTCGGCTCTTAACCAAAAGGTTGGAAGTTCGAGCTCTCCCGAGGGCGGTGTGTCGCATTTTTATCTTCGCACTCATAGCTTTGGAGGAAATTTTTGACGGTCGTGAGAGCGCAGCGCGGCTGCCTCCGCGGCGCAATCGGTAACGAGTTCGGCTCTTAACTGAAAGGTTGGAGGTTCGAGGCCTCCCGGGGGCGGTGGTCGCATTTTTATCTTTGCGCTCAAAGCTTTGGAGGAATGTTTTGACGGTCGTGAAAGTGCAGCGCGGCTTCCTCCGCAGCGCAATCGGTAACGAGTTCGGCTCTTAACCGAAAGGTTGGAGGTTCGAGCGCTCCCAAGGTGGTGTCTGTTGCTTTTTTCTCTTTGCGCTGATGGCTTTGGAGGAATGTTCTGACGATCGTGAGAGTGCAGCACGACTGCCTCCGCGGCGAGATTGGCTAACGAGTTCGGCTCTTAACCGAAAGGTTGCAGGTTCGAGCACTCCCGGGGGCGGTGTGTCGCATTTTTTCTTTGCGCTGATAGCTTTGGAGGAATGTTCTGACGGTCGTGAGAGTGCAGCACGACTGCCTCCGCGGCGCAATTGGTAACGAGTTCGGCTCTTAACCGAAAGTTTGGACGTTCGAGGCCTCCCGGGGTCGGTGTGTCGCATTTTTATCTTCGCGCTCATAGCTCTGGAGGAATATTTTGACGGTCTTGAGAGTGCAGCGCGGCTGCCTCCGCGGCGCAATCGGTAACGAGTTCGGCTCTTAACCAAAAGGTTAGAAGTTCGAGCCCTCCCGAAGGCGGTGTGTCGCATTTTTATCTTTGCGCTGATAGCTTTGGAGGAATGCACGACTGCCTGCGCGGCGCAATCGGCTAACGAGTTCGGCTCTTAACCGAAAGGTTGGAAGTTCGAGCCCTCCCGAGGGTGGTGTGTCGCATTTTTTTCTTTGCGCTCATAGCTTTGGAGGAATGTTTTGACTGTCGTGAGAGTGCAGCACGCCTGCCTCCGCGGCGCAATCGGCTAAGGAGTTCAGCTCTTAAGCGAAAGGTTGCAGGCTCAAGTCTTCCCAGGGGCGGTGTGTGTCGCTTTTTTTTCTTTGCGCTGATGGCTTTGGAGGAATGTTCTGACGGTCGTGAGAGTGCAGCACGACTGCCTCCGCAGCGAAATCGGCTAACGAGTTCGGCTCTTAACCGAAAGGTTGGAGGTTCGACCCTCCCGGGGGCGGTGTGTCGCATTTTTTCTTATCGCTGATAGCTTTGGAGGAATGTTCTGACGGTCGTGAGAGTGCAGCACGACTGCCTTCGTTGCGCAATCGGCTTGCGCGATCGGCTGTAAACCGAAAGGCTGGAGGTTCGAGCCCTCCCGGGGGCGTTGTCTAGCTTCTTTTTTCTTTGCACTGTTAGCTTTGATGGAATGTTCTGACGGTGGTGAGAGTGCAGCACGACTGCCTCCGTGGCGCAATTGGCTAGCAAGTTCGGCATTTAACCGAAAGGTCGAAGGTTCGAGCCCTCGCGAGGACGTTGTCTTGCTACTTTTTTCTTTGCGCTGATAGCTTTGGAGAAATGTTCTGTCGTTGATGAGAGTACAGCATGACTGCCTCCGCGGCGCAATTGGCTAATGAGTTCGGCTATTGACCGAAATGTTGGAGGTTCGATCCCTCCCGGGGGCATTGTCTAGCTTCTTTTTTCTTTGCACTGTTAGCTTTGATGGAAAGTTCTGACGCTGCTGAGAGTACAGCACGACTGCCTCTACGGCGCAATCTGCTAGCACGTTCGGCTGTTAACCGAAAGGTTGGAGGTTCGAGCCCTCCCGGGCGCGTTGTTTTGCTTTTTTTCTTTGCGCTGATAGGTTTGGAGGAATGTTCTGACAGTCGTGAGAGTGCAGCACGACTGCCTCCGCGGCACAATCGGCTAACGAGTTCGGCTCTTAACCGAAAGGTTGGAGGTTCGAGCCCTCCTGGGGGAGGTGTGTCGCATTTTTTCTTTGCGCTGATAGCTTTGGAGGAATGTTCTGACGGTCGTGAGAGTGCAGCACGACTGCCTCCGTGGCGCAATTGGCTAACGAGTTCGGCTCTTAATCAAAAGGTTGGAGGTTCGAGGCCTCCCGGAGGCGGTGTGTCGCATTTTTATCTTTGCGCTCATAGCTTTGGAGGAATGTTCTGACGGTCGTGAAAGTGCAGCGCGGCTGCCACCGCGGCGCAATCGGCTAACGAGTTCGGCTCTTAACCGAAAGGTTGGAGGTTCGAGCCCTCCTGGGGGCAGTGTGTCGCATTTTTTCTTTGCGCTGATAGCTTTGGAGGAATGTTCTGACGGTCGTGAGAGTGCAGCACGACTGCCTCCGTGGCGAAATCGGTAACGAGTTCGGCTCTTAACTGAAAGGTTGGAGGTTAGAGCCCTTTCGGGGGCGGTGTGTCGCATTTTTTTCTTTGCGCTGATAGCTTTGGAGGAAATTTTTGACGGTCGTGAGAGCGCAGCGCGGCTGCCTCCGCGGCGCAATCGGTAACGAGTTCGGCTCTTAACCGAAAGGTTGGAGGTTAGAGCCCTTTCGGGGGCGGTGTGTCGCATTTTTTTTCTTTGCGCTCATAGCTTTGGAGGAAATTTTTGACGGTCGTGAGAGCGCAGCGCGGCTGCCTCCGCGGCGCAATCGGTAACGAGTTCGGCTCTCAATCGAAAGGTTGGAGGTTCGAGGTCTCCCGGAGGCGGTGTGTCGCATTTTTATCTTTGCGCTCATAGCTTTGGAGGAATGTTTTGACGGTCGTGAAAGTGCAGCGCGTTTGCCTCCGCGGCGCAATCGGTAACGAGTTCGGCTCTTAACCGAAAGGTTGGAGGTTCGAGCCCTCCCGAGGGTGGTGTCTGTTACTTTTTTCTCTTGGCGCTGGTGGCTTTGGAGGAATGTTCTGACGGTCGTGAGAGTGCAGCACGACTGTCTCCGCAGCGCATTCGGCTAACGAGTTCGGGTCTTAACTGAAAGGTTGGAAGTTCAAGCCCTCCCGAGCACGATGTGTCGCATTTTTATCTTTGCGCTCATAGCTTTGGAGCAATGTTTTGACGGTCATGAGAGTGCAGCGCGGCTGCCACCGCGGCGCAATCGGTAACGAGTTCGGCTCTTAACCGAAAGGTTGGAAGTTCGAGCCCCTCCCGAGGGCGGTGTGTCGCATTTTTATGTTTGCGCTGATAGCTTTGGAGGATTGTTCTGACGGTCGTGAGAGTGCAGCATGACTGCCTCCGCGGCGCAATCGGCAAACAAGTTCGGCTCTTAACCGAAAGGTTGGAGGTTCGAGCCCTCCAGGGGGCGGTGTGTCGCATTTTTTCTTTGCGCTGAGAGTTTTGGAGGAATGTTTTGACGGTCGTGAGAGTACAGCGCGGCTGCCACCGCGGCGCAATCGGTAACGAGTTCGGATCTTAACCGAAAGGTTGGAAGTTCGAGCCCCTCCCGAGGGCGGTGTGTCGCATTTTTATCTTTGCGCTGATAGCTTTGGAGGATTGTTCTGATGGTCGTGAGAGTGCAGCACGACTGCCTCCACGGCGCAATCGGCTAACGAGTTCGGCTCTTAACCGAAAGGTTGGAAATTCGAGCCCTCCAGGGGCGGTGTGTCGCATTTTTTTCTTTGCGCTGATAGCTTTGGAGGAATGTTCTGACGGTGGTGAGAGTACAGCACGACTGCCTCCGTTTCGCAAACGGCTTGCGCGATCGGCTGTTAACCAAAAGGTTGGAGGTTCGAGCCCTCCCGGCGACGTTGTCTAGCTTCTTTTTTCTCTGCGCTTATAGCTTTGATGGAATGTTCTCATGGTGGTGAGAGAGCAGCATGATTGCCTCCGTGGCGCAATCGGCTAGCGCATTCGGCTGTCAACCGAAAGGTTGGAGGTTAGAGCCCTCCCAGTAGCGGTGTGTCGCTATTTTTTTCTTTGCGCTGATAGCATTGAAAAAAAGTTCTGACGGCGGTGAGAGAGCAGCACGACTGCCTCCGTGGCGATATTAGCTAGCGTGTTCGGCTGTTAACCGAAAGGTTGGAGGTTCGAGCCCTCCCGGGGGCGTTGTCTTGCTTCTTTTTTCTTTGCGCTTATTTATTTATTTATTTTATTATACCCTCAGGGCCAGAGGCATTACAGAGGGGAATGGTACAGAACAAAGGCATAACATGAGGTAGCATGGTTACAAAAACGTTGTGTACATAAAAAGGAAAAGGAAAGACAAAACAAATTAGTATTATCGCAACAATGTGGTCACACAAACACAGATTAAACATTAGATATTTCTGCATATACAATATCGGCTAAGGCAGCACGGAACAGTTGGTTATCGCTGATACCCGCAATTTCAGCGGGAAGGTGGTTCCATTCACGGGACGAACGGGGCAAGAATGACTGAGTGGCAGATTTTGTATGATAATAGTTAATGCCAACCTTGTGACGGTGGTCAATGCGATGGGAAATGTATAGTGGTTGGGGTAAGAGTTCGTTGCGCAGGAAGGAATGATAATATATTTTATGCAGCATGGTTAACCGAAAAAGTTTCCTGTGTGATGATAAAGAGGGAAGGGAAAGGCTGCTTTTCATTGAAGATATGCTGGCAGTACGGTTATAGTTTGACAGGATAAAGCGAGCTGAATTATTTTGAACAAGCTCGAGAAAAGCGATTAGATTTTCTTGGCTTGGATCCCATACTGATGCTGCGTACTCTAACTTGGGGCGTATTAAGGATTTGTAAAGCGATAATTTTAGTAACGATGGGGCTCTAGAAAAATATATAGCTTATAGCTTTGATGGAATGTTCTGATGGTGGTGAGAAAGCAGCATGATTGCCTCCGTGGCGCAATCGGCTAGCGCATTCGGCTGTCAACCGAAAGGTTGGAATTTAGAGCCCTCCCGGTGGCGGTGTGTCGCTATTTTTTGCTTTGCGCTGATAGCATTGAAAAAAAGTTCTGACGGCGGTGAAAGAGCAGCACGACTGCCTCCGTGGCGCCATTAGCTAGCGCGTTCGGCTGTTAACCGAAAGGTTGGAGGTTCGAGCCCTCTCGGGGCGTTGTCTAGCTTCTTTTTTCTTTGCACTCTTGGCTTTGATGGAATGTTCTGACGGTGGTGAGAATACAGCACGACTGCCTCCACGGCGCAATTGGCTAGCGAGTCCGGCTGTTAACCGAAAGGTTGGAGGTTCGAGCCCTCCCGGGGGCGGTGTGTCGCTTTTTTTTCTTTGCGCTGATAGCTTTGGAGAAATGTTCTGATGGTGATGAGAGTACAGCTCGACTGCCTCCTTTGCGCATTTGGCTTGCGCGATCGGCTGTTAACTGAAAGGTTGGAGGTTCGAGCCCTCCCGGGGACGTTGTCTTGCTTCTTTTTTTTGCGCTTATAGCTTTGATGGAATGTTCTGATGGTGGTGAGAGAGCAGCATGATTGCCTCCGTGGCGCAATCGGCTTGCGCATTCGGCTGTCAACCGAAGGTTGGAGGTTAGAGCCCTTTCGGGGGCGGTGTGTTGCTTTTTTTTCTTTGCGCTGATAGCTTTGGAGGATTGTTCTGATGGTCGTGAGAGTGCAGCACGACTGCCTCCGCGGCGCAATCGGCTAACGAGTTCGGCTCTTAACCGAAAGGTTGGAGGTTCGAGCCCTCCAGGGGCGCTGTGTCGCATTTTTTTCTTTGCGCTGATAGCTTTGGAGGAATGTTCTGACGGTGGTGAGAGTACAGCACGACTGCCTCCGTTTCGCAATCGGCTTGCGCGATCGGCTGTTAACCAAAAGGTTGGAGGTTCGAGCCCTCCCGGCGACGTTGTCTAGCTTCTTTTTTCTCTGCGCTTATAGCTTTGATGGAATGTTCTCATGGTGGTGAGAGAGCAGCATGATTGCCTCCGTGGCGCAATCGGCTAGCGCATTCGGCTGTCAACCGAAAGGTTGGAGGTTAGAGCCCTCCCAGTAGCGGTGTGTCGCTATTTTTTTCTTTGCGCTGATAGCATTGAAAAAAAGTTCTGACGGCGGTGAGAGAGCAGCACGACTGCCTCCGTGGCGATATTAGCTAGCGTGTTCGGCTGTTAACCGAAAGGTTGGAGGTTCGAGCCCTCCCGGGGGCGTTGTCGCGCTTCTTTTTTTTTTGCGCGGATAGCTTTGATGGAATGTTCTGATGGTGGTGAGAGTGCACACGATTGCCTCCGTGGCGCAATCGGCTAACGAGTTCGGCTCTTAACCGAAAGGTTGAAGATTAGAGCCCTTTCGGGGGCGGTGTGTTGCTTTTTTTTCTTTGCGCTTTTAGCTTTGGAGGAATGTTTTGACGGTCGTGATAGTGCAGCACAAGTTCCTCTGCGGCGCAATCGGCTGACGAGTTCGGCTCTTAACCGAAAGGTTGGAGGTTCGAGCCCTCCCAGTGGCGGTGTGTCGCATTTTTTCTTTGCGCTGATAGCTTTGGAGGAATGTTCTGACGGTCGTGAGAGTGCAGCACGAGTGCCTCCGTGGCGCAATCGGCTAACGAGTTCGGCTCTTAACCGAAAGGTTGGAGGTTTGAGCCCTCCAGGGGGCGGTGTGTCGTTTTTTTTCTTTAGGCTGATAGCTTTGGAGAAATGTTCTGATGGTGATGAGAGTACAGCTTGACTGCATCCGTTGCGCATTTGGCTTACGCGGTCGGCTGTTAACTGAAAGGTTGGAGGTTTGAGCCCTCCCGGGGACGTTGTCTTGCTTCTTTTTTCTTTGCGCTTATAGCTTTGATGGAATGTTCTGATGGTGGTGAGAGAGCAGCATGATTGCCTCCGTGGCGCAATCGGCTAGCGCATTCGGCTGTCAACCGCAAGGTTGGAGGTTAGAGCCCTCCCGGTTGTGGTGTGTCGCTATCTTTTTCTTTGCGCTGATAGCATTGAAAAACGTTCTGACGGCGGTGAGAGAGCAGCACGACTGCTTCCGTGGCGCAATTAGCTAGCGCGTTCGGCTGTTAACCGAAAGGTTGGAGGTTCGAGCCCTCCCGGGGGCGTTGTCGCGCTTCTGTTTTCTTTGCGCTGATAGCTTTGATGGAATGTTCTGACGGTCGTGAGAGTGCAGCACAACTGCCTCCGCGGCGCAATCGGCTAACGAGTTCGGCTCTTAACCGAAAGGTTGGAGGTTGGAGCCCTTTCGGTGGCGGTGTGTTGCTTTTTTTTTCTTTGCGCTCATAGCTTTGGAGGAATGTTTTGACGGTCGTGAGGGTGCAGCACAACTTCCTCCGCGGCGCAATCGGCTAACGAGTTCGGCTCTTAACCGAAAGGTTGGAGGTTTGAGCCTTCCAGGGGCGGTGTGTCGCATTTGTTTATTTGCGCTAATAGCTTTGGAGAAATGTTCTGATGGTGGTGAGAGTACAGCTCGACTGCCTCCGTTGCGCATTTGGCTTTCGCGATTGGCTGTTAACTGAAAGGTTGGAGGTTCGAGCCCTCCCGGGGACGTTGTCTTGCTTCTTTTTTCTTTGCGCTTATAGCTTTGATAGAATGTTGATGGTGGTGAGAGAGCAGCATGATTGCCTCCGTGGCGCAATCGGCTAGCGCATTCGGCTGTCAACCGAAAGGTTGGAGGTTAGAGCCCTCCCGGTAGCGGTGTGTCGCTATTTTTTTCTTTGCGCTGATAGCATTGAAAAAAAGTTCTGACGGCGGTGAGAGAGCAGCACGACTGCCTCCGTGGCGCAATTAGCTAGCGGGTTCGGCTGTTAACCGAAAGGTTGCAGGTTCGAGCCCTCCCGGGGGCGTTGTCTAGCTTCTTTTTTCTTTGCACTCTTAGTTTTGATGGAATGTTCTGACGGTGGTGAGAGTGCAGCACGACTGCCTCCGCGGCGCAATCGGCCAGCGAGTTCGGCTCTTAACCGAAAGGTTGGAGGTTTGAGCCCTCCAGGGGGCGGTGTGTCGCAATTTTTTCTTTGCGCTGAAAGCTTTGGAGAAATGTTCTGATGGTGATGAGAGTACAGCTCGACTGCCTCCGTTGCGCATTTGGCTTACGCGATCAGCTGTTAAGTGAAAGTTTGGAGGTTCGAGCCCTCCCGGGGACGTTGTCTTGCTTCTTTTTTCTTTGCGCTTATTTATTTATTTATTTTATTATACCCTCAGGGCCAGAGGCATTACAGAGGGGAGTGGTACAGAACAAAGGCATAACATGAGGTAGCATGGTTACAAAAACGTTGTGTACATAAAAAGGAAAAGGAAAGACAAAACAAATTAGTATTATTGCAACAATGTGGTCACACAAACACAGATTAAACATTAGATATTTCTGCATATACAATATTGGCTAAGGCAGCACGGAACAGTTGGTTATCGCTGATACCCGCAATTTCAGCGGGAAGGTGGTTCCATTCACGGGACGAACGGGGCAAGAATGACTGAGTGGCAGATTTTGTATGATAATAGTTAATGCCAACCTTGTGACGGTGGTCAATGCGATGGGAAATGTATAGTGGTTGGGGTAAGAGTTCGTTGCGCAGGAAGGAATGATAATATATTTTATGCAGCATGGTTAACCGAAAAAGTTTCCTGTGTGATGATAAAGAGGGAAGGGAAAGGCTGCTTTTCATTGAAGATATGCTGGCAGTACGGTTATAGTTTGACAGGATAAAGCGAGCTGAATTATTTTGAACAAGCTCGAGAAAAGCGATTAGATTTTCTTGGCTTGGATCCCATACTGATGCTGCGTACTCTAACTTGGGGCGTATTAAGGATTTGTAAAGCGATAATTTTAGTAACGATGGGGCTCTAGAAAAATATATAGCTTATAGCTTTGATGGAATGTTCTGATGGTGGTGAGAAAGCAGCATGATTGCCTCCGTGGCGCAATCGGCTAGCGCATTCGGCTGTCAACCGAAAGGTTGGAGGTTAGAGCCCTCCCGGTGGCGGTGTGTCGCTATTTTTTTCTTTGCGCTGATAGCATTGAAAAAAAGTTCTGACGGCGGTGAAAGAGCAGCACGACTGCCTCCGTGGCGCCATTAGCCAGCGCGTTCGGCTGTTAACCGAAAGGTTGGAGGTTCGAGCCCTCCCGGGGCGTTGTCTAGCTTCTTTTTTCTTTGCACTCTTGGCTTTGATGGAATGTTCTGACGGTGGTGAGAATACAGCACGACTGCCTCCACGGCGCAATTGGCTAGCGAGTTCGGCTGTTAACCGAAAGGTTGGAGGTTCGAGCCCTCCCGGGGGCGGTGTGTCGCTTTTTTTTCTTTGCGCTGATAGCTTTGGAGAAATGATCTATGGTGATGAGAGTACAGCTCGACTGCCTCCGTTGCGCATTTGGCTTACGCGATCGGCTGTTGGCCGAAAGGTTGGAGGTTCGAGCCCTCCCGGGGGTGTTGTGTCGCTTTTTTTTCTTTACGCTGATAGCTTTGGAGAAATGTTCTGATGGTGATGAAAGTACAGCTCGACTGCCTCCGTTGCGCATTTGGCTTACGCGTTCGGCTGTTTACCGAAAGGTTGGAGGTTCGAGCCCTCCCGGGGACGTTGTCTTGCTTCTTTTTTCTTTGCGCTGATAGCTTTGATAGAATGTTCTGATGGTGGTGAGAGAGCAGCACGATTGCCTCCGTGGCGCAATTGGCTAGCGCGTTCGGCATTTTACCGGAAGGTTTGAGGTTCGAGCCCTCCCGGGGACGTTGTCTTGCTTCTTTTTTCTTTGCGCTGATAGCTTCGATGGAATGTTCTGATGGTGGTGAGGGAGCAGCACGACTGCCTTCGTGGCGCAATCGGCTAACGAGTTCGGCTCTTAACCGAAAGGTTGGAGGTTTGAGCCCTCTAGGGGGCGGTGTGTCGCATTTTTTTCTTTGCACTGATAGCTTTGGAGAAATGTTCTGACGGTCGTGAGAGTGCAGCACGACTGCCTCCATGGCGCAATCGGCTAACGAGTTCGGCTCTTAACCGAAAGATTGGAGGTTCGAGCCCTCCAGGGGGCGGTGTGTCGCATTTTTTTTTTGCACTGATAGCTTTGGAGGAATGTTTTGACGGCCGTGAGAGTGCAGCCCAACTTCCTCCGTGGCGCAATCAGCTAACGAGTTCGGCTCTTAACCGAAAGGTTGGTGGTTCGAACCCTCCCAGCGGCGGTGTGTCGCATTTTTTTCTTTTCGCTGATAGCTTTGGAGGAATGTTCTGACGGTCGTGAGAGTGCAGCACGACTGCCTCCATGGCGCAATCGGCTAACGAGTTCGGCTGTTAACCGAAAGATTGGAGGTTTGAGCCCTCCAGGGGGCGGTGTGTCGCATTTTTTTCTTTGCGCTGATAGCTTTGGGGGAATGTTTTGACGGTCGTGAGAGTGCAGCCCAACTTCCTCCGTGGCGCAATCGGCTAACGAGTTCGACTCTTAACCGAAAGGTTGGAGGTTCGAACCCTACCAGCGGCAGTGTGTCGCATTTTTTTCTATGCGCTGATAGCTTTGGAGGAATGTTCTCACGGTCGTGAGAGTGCAGCACGACTGCCTCCGTGGCGCAATCGGCTAACGAGTTCGGCTCTTAACCGAAAGGTTGGAGGTTTGAGCCCTCCAGGGGCGGTGTGTCGCATTTTTTTCTTTGCGCTGATAGCTTTGGAGGAATGTCCTGACGGTGATGAGAGTACAGCACGACTGCCTGTGTTTCGCAATCGGCTTGCGCGATCGGCTGTTAACCAAAAGGTTGGAGGTTCGAGCCCTCCCGGGGACGTTGTCTAGCTTCTTTTTTCTCTGCGCTTATAGCTTTGATGGAATTTTCTGATGGTGGTGAAAGAGCAGCATGATTGCCTCCGTGGCGCAATCGGCTAGCGCATTCGGCTGTCAACCGAAAGGTTGGAGGTTAGAGCCCTCCCGGTAGCGGTGTGTCGCAATTTTTTTCTTTGCGCTGATAGCATTGAAAAAAAGTTCTGACGGCGGTGAGAGAGCAGCACGACTGCCTCCGTGGCACAATTAGCTAGCGCGTTCGGCTGTTAACCGAAATGTTGGAGGTTCGAGCCCTCCCGGGGGCGTTGTCGCGCTTCTTTTTTCTTTGCGCTGATAGCTTTGATGTAATGTTCTGACGGTGGTGAGAGTGCAGCACGATTGCCTCCGTGGCGCAATCGGCTAACGAGTTCGGCTCTTAACCGAAAGGTTGGAGGTTAGAGCCCTTTCGGGGGTGGTGTGTTGCTTTTTTTTCTTTGCGCTCATAGCTTTGGAGAAATGTTTTGACGGTCTTGAGAGTGCAGGACAACTTCCTCCGCGGCGCAATCGGCTAACCAGTTCGGCTCTTAAGCGAAAGGTTGGAGGTTCGAGCCCTCCCAGTGGCGGTGTGTCGCATTTTTTTCTTTGCGCTGATAGCTTTGGAGGAATGTTCTGACGGTTCTGAGAGTGCAGCACGGCTGCCTCCGTGGCGCAATCGGCTAACGAGTTCGGCTCTTAAAAGAAAGGTTGGAGGTTTGAGCCCTCCAGGGGG